>NC_134357.1:493688595-493693595 GCF_048569485.1 Anomaloglossus baeobatrachus
GGTTCCGTGTCAGTTGGGCCAGAGCGAGCGTGCATTGCGTGAGGGGGGCGGGGCCTGCAGAGAGCCGGGGCGAGAGGCCAATCCGTGTGGGGGGGCGGGGCCATGGCGAGCCCAGCGGCCAATCAGCTTTGTGTCACCGTAAGGACACAATTTCGGAGCATGACAGACAGACAGATAGATAGACAGACAGACAGAATAAGGCAAATATATATATATATATATATATATATATATATATATATATATATATATATATATATATATATATATATATATATATATATATATATATATATATATACACACACACACATATTGGGGTTTAGCCACCACCAAATTTTTTATAAGGCCCCTTTTCTCGTGCCAGTACCAATAATTGGTGGAGCGCCTGACCCTAATTATCGGCCCATGTGGACAGTTACCCAATGAATGTGCAAATTGTTTGATCATCAGTGGTTCGGATTGTTTGTGCCGATGTAAAAATCATTTACACGTTGCCTGATGTAACCTGAGGAGGTGCCGCCAACAACCTGATTCATGCTTTGTTCTTCCCCATATAGTTTTTGACTTAAGATGTGAACGGGCCCCTAAAAGCTCTCCAATCGGCTCTCGTTAACCAGGTGAAATTTGTCGGTCGAAATAGGCCTTTACTCGTCTGAGAACACATGCACTTAGCCAGACTGAGCATGCATGTGTAAATAGAGGCTAGGAGAGATGGCACGAATCAATTCGTAGGACCTGGACCACCAGCCATGTTGGTCATCTATGTCCACCGGATAGGAGCCGTATGAACTTTCTCCTACTAGCCGTCACCCCTGCCTCTTCTTTTGATTAGCGTCCTGCCACAACGATGACTTTGCGCCAGTTTCGCCAATCATAAAAGTGGCCAAGGATGGTAGGAGGCAGTTCATATGGCTCCTATCCAGCAAATACAGATTACTTACATGGCCGGTGGACCTGCGATCACTTCACACCTTCTCTACTAACGATTGATAGCTGTTGGAAATCGGCACGTAAGTTGAACGGCTCTATCTGTACTTTTAAAGGGAACCTGTCAGCAGAAATTTTGCAATAAACCTAAAAGATTCCCCCTCTGCAGCTTCTGGGCTGCATTCTGGAAAGGTTCCTGTTATTGTGCCCCCTTTGAGACCAAAATAAAGACTTTATAAAGTCTTACCTTTTTGTATGCTAATTTTTTTTTTTATGGACACGGGGGTGGGCTGTCTTGCGTCCGTTAGTCGCCCTCCTGCCGCTTTACGCCATCCTCCTTCGCTCATTTCCATACCTGAGGACGCTGCCCAGTGCTCCAGAGGTCCCCGCGCATGCCCAGTGCCACTCTCGCGGGAGTGAGCAATGTGCAGTGTGACCGCTGGTGACGTGATTGCGCAGGCGTGAGATTATGGGCGGCGCTGTGATTGTCATCAGCAAGAACCCGCCCATAATCTCGTGCCCGTGCTTTTCACTCTGCCTCCACCGTTATGCTGTCCGCTCCTCCCATTTATTTCCTGCTCCCGGGAAAGATGGGTAAGAGGTGACGTGGGTTCATCTGGCCAGCGCTTGCACAAAACGGTGGAGGCAGAGGGGAAAGCGCGGGCACGAGATTATGGGCGGGTACTTGCTGATGACAATCACAGCGCCGCCCATAATCTCACGCCTGCGCAATCAGGTCACCAGCGGTCACACTGCACATTGCTCACTCCCGCGAGAGTGGCACTGGGCATGCGCGGGGATCTCGGGAGCACTGGGCGGCGGCCTCAGGTATGGAAATGAGCGATGGGGGACTGCGTTTAGAGGCAGGAGGGCAACTAACGGACGCAAGACAGCCCACCCCCGTGTACATAAAAAAAGATTAGCATACAAAAAGGTAAGACTTTATTAAGTATTTATTTTGGTCTCAAAGGGGGCACAATAACAACAGGAACCTTTCCAGAATGCAGCCCAGGAGCTGCAGAGGGGGAATCTTTTAGGTTTATTGCAAAATTTCTGCTGACAGGTTCCCTTTAAAAGGGTTGTCCAATTTGGAAATCCCATTTTCAGTCACCCAAATGGGGAATTCAGAGTTGATTGTGAGAGTCCTCTGTCCAGGTTCCCTATCTCATGGCCACAGTGGTACCAAGAGCGTCCGGAGGAGCTGTGTATATTTTGCTATAAATATATGTAATTCCTCATTTCTCCTCTGGAGGTGCTGCAGGGAAATGGCAAGGTTTCTCAGCAGGTCGCTGGAGGTGCCATCTAGGAGGACACTTTGTGATCAGCCTATAAATAAGAAGTCAGGATTGTCCTCTTTAATTTGTTCTTGTAGGGAAACTTTGCTGGATGTGAGAGGGGTCAGACCCTTGTAACCATAGGCTGCCCACCAATGCAAGAGGGGGCACACAGTCCATATGAAAGTGGAGACCCCTCTACGTGGCACATCAAGGCTAGTTGTGGCCGTCCGTGCCAATGTCTCACCTCAGTTGGCTCTGCTCAGCGGCCTCCATCTACCTCTTACATAATCTGTACACTTACACCCTTCTGTAGGTTTACGGCTTGTTTTCTGTTTTGTCCTTGACTCCGGGCACAGGGATGATGGCACCACATGATCTTCTCTCCGTAGCGTGTCTTATGTGTAAGCCTGCGGGCAGGAGGCCCTCCTAATTGGCTCTGACTCTGATTCATGTGCTCCGTGCCAGCTTAAAGGCTTCCCGCTAAGCCCCCCCTCTCCCATCCCCTCCCCACGTAACGGAGTTTGCACTTCACTGGGGTTGTGCCCTCATTATGCCAATGTCCATATCCATCTACTCCTCCTTCCTTCCTAGATTTCCCTAAACATGGACAATGAAGAAGTCCCGGAGTTCATGAGCCCGAAGGAAGAAATAGTCTACTGGAGGGAACTGTCCAAGACCTACAAACAGAGGTACGTGGGGCCCGACCCCGCCAGGACGCTGGGCATTGAAATTATAAGTCAAATTTATGTATGAGATAGTCAAGATGTCTATAAAACGAAGGTAGTCTCACACACGAAGCTGTAGAAGATGGTGAGCTATGGAGCCGGAAAGTCAAAATTTCAACACATTGTTACCCTTTTGCTTGTCAGTGTATCTCCAGAGCTCCCACTACCAAAAAATGTCAGGTATCTAAAGAAGTTGGGACAACGTCCTAAATCCTATACATAGTCGCATTCACTTACTAAATCATCTGTAGTGAATTTGATTTTTTTTTTTCCCCAGAAATGGCGCCCTCCTCTTGTATACAGGTAGATTATGGTATTACAGCTCGGCCTCAATCAAGTCAATGGAGCCCGGCTGCAATACCAGCCCCTAACCAATGGACAGTCTCTGTATTTAGAAGAAAGCAGCCTTGGTTTTTTGTTTTTTTTTTTTCTCATCCCTGACCCGTCTTTCTTTTTAACCCTTAGTTACCAGGAAGCACGTGACGAGTTGGTGGAGTTTCAAGAAGGGAGCCGAGAGTTAGAGGCCGAGCTGGAGACACAGCTGGTGCAGGCGGAGCAGAGGAACCGGGATTTGCTAGCAGATAACCAAAGAATTAAATATGAGGTGGAGTCATTGAAGGTAGGGGTCTGACGCGAGGGGGTCGGGGTGTCCATCACAAGGTAGTAAGGACACCCCATAACCAGTGGTTTAGTACCGCTGGCCATCAGGGAATGCTGGGTGCTGTAGTAATGCAAACTGGGGAGACTAAAAAGCCTTCCATTATCGCAGGAGAAACTGGAGCATCAGTACGCACAAAGCTACAAGCAGGTGTCCCTCCTGGAGGACGAGCTGAGCCGAGCCCGGAGCATCAAGGACCAGCTGCACAAGTACGTGCGGGAGCTGGAGCAGGCCAACGATGACCTGGAGAGAGCCAAGCGGTGAGTCGAGGGGAGCGGGAATGGAAAATGGGTAAATATGGCGGCTCATCAGGGCTCTCGGGTGTCGGTGCATCCCTAAATTTCGACAGGGTGCAGCCCGAATTGTGTCGTGGGAGCAGAGGTAATAGTCCGTGCAGTGATTCAGGTGAATGACTTGTACAGAGATGGCGGAGGACAGAGAACAAAGCACAGGTGTGTTACTATGCATCAGCAATAAGACTTCAAAGGTATAATTACACCTGGAGGCGGCAGTTAAAGGGGCTATTTGGGGACACCGCTCCTACAGGACCACCCAAGAGGGGGAACATATCGGCTACAGCAAAGCAGTTCTCAGCCAGACGTGACCATAGAATCTCTGTTGTGAATGCTTTGCTCCACTTTTAGCTCTGGCTTTAGATAAGTCTGGGCTTAAAGGGCTGACGGTCTTTGGGGACCATTTTTAGTCTCAGATGCGTGAATTTGAGGCTAAAAATACTTTTTTTTTTTTTTTTTTTGCAGGGTTTTATTAAATATGTAGCATAGTTGTTAGAGATAGATATAGATATACAGTGCCTTGCGAAAGTATTCAGCCCCCTTGAATTTTTCAACCTTTTCCCACATTTCAGGCTTCCGACATAAAGATAAAAATGTTAATGTTATGGTGAAGAATCAACAAGTGGGACACAATTGTGGAGTGGAACGAAATGTATTGCTTATTTTAAACGTTTTTAAAAAATAAATAACTGAAAATTGGGGCGTGCAAAATTATTCGGCCCCTTTAAGTTAATACTTTGTAGCGCCACCTTTTGCTGCGATAACAGCTGCAGTCGCTTGGGGTATGTCTCTATCAGTTTTGCACATCGAGAGACTGAAATTCTTGCCCATTATTCCTTTGCAAACAGCTGGAGCTGAGTGAGGTTGGATGGAGAGTGTTTGTGAACAGCAGTTTTCAGCTCTTTCCACAGATTCTCGATTGGATTCAGGTCTGGACTGTGACTTGGCCATTCTAAAACCTGGATATGTTTATTTGTGAACCATTCCATTGAAGATTTTGCTTTGTTTGAGATCATTGTCTTGTTGGAAGACAAATCTCCGTCCCAGTCTCAGGACTTTTGCAGACTCCAAGAGGTTTTCTTCAAGAATGGTCCTGTATTTGGCTCCATCCATCTTT
>NC_134357.1:493698595-493813595 GCF_048569485.1 Anomaloglossus baeobatrachus
CATGTTTGATTTCAGTGGGTCAGTAAAGATCCGGCATGTTTGATTTCAGCCTGTCAGTAAGGATCCAGCATGTTTGATTTCAGTGGGTCAGTAAAGATCCGGCATGTTTGATTTCAGCCTGTCAGTAAGGATCCAGTATGTTTGATTTCAGTGGGTCAGTAAGGATCCAGCATGTTTGATTTCAGCCTGTTAGTAAGGATCCAGCATGTTTGATTTCAGTGGGTCAGTAAGGATCCAGCATGTTTGATTTCAGTGGGTCAGTAAGGATCCAGCATGTTTGATTTCAGTGAGTCCGTAAGGATCCAGCATGTTTGATTTCAGTGGGTCAGTAAGGATCCAGCATGTTTGATTTCAGCGGGTCAGTAAGGATCCGGCATGTTTGATTTCAGTGGGTCAGTAAGGATCCGGCATGTTTTGATTTCAGCTGGTCAGTAAGGATCCGGCATGTTTGATTTCAGTGGGTCAGTAAAGATCCAGTATGTTTGATTTCAGTGGGTCAGTAAGGATCCGGCATGTTTTGATTTCTGCCGGTCAGTAAGGATCCGGCATGTTTTATTGTGGACATCCAATCCTTTTGTCTCTAGCAATAAGCCACCGGTAGAGATGTCTGGTAGTGGCTTTCTCCTCGAGCACTCGTGATATATGTAGGGTCAGGAGATAGACGGTTGTTAGATGAACGATCGGGGGAACCATTGTTTGGCCGACAGCTGTGTGAAGTGTATGGGGGGCTTAACAGTGGTCATGACGTCAGTCAGTCGTAACTGTAACGATCTACCATTAGAAACCATTGCTCCTTTCCATCTCTGGTGATCTTCTGAGGTGACATTATTCGCTGTGTAAGACTGTGCAACCTCCAGAGATCGTCAAGCTGAGCTGATGAGAAATAGTGGCATACTGCCTTCCTGGCTCCGATACCTCTTGATTTTAGAAGCCTTCCCACTGGTCAGATCCCAGTGATTGGACTCTGGTCGGCTGTCCTCCTAACATACTATCAGTGTCTATGCTGTCCCTTTAAATCCTTCGCCATCCTAAGTATTTGGGCATGTGTAATTCATCCATCCTGCTTTTTGTTTATCGTAGGTATACCAAACGGTTTTGGTACCACGCCACTAACGCCGTCCGCCAGGATCTCTGCCCTGAACATTGTAGGGGACCTCTTAAGAAAAGTGGGTGTAAGTATTCTGCATTTTGGACATTTGTTACACTGACCACCAATGCACAAAGCTGTCGGTCTTGTTTTGCCAGGGGGCGAGACTTCGGGCAGCTTTTTACCATCTCTCCCGTTTGTTTTAATGAAAAGTTACTGATCACGGGGGTCTCGTTTGTCGGTCATGTGCTATAATTGTGTCTCACAAGGAAGCCCCTTTGTTCCCAGGCTCTTGGCATGTCTGACTGTTTCACCTCTGCTGGTTTCTTTCTCTTCAGGCCTTAGAGTCCAAGTTGGCAGCGTGCAGGAACTTTGCCAAGGATCAGGCTTCCCGAAAGTCCTACGTCCCTGGCAGCCTGAACAGCAATAGCAGCAGCAGTAGCAGCATACTAAACAGCGGGAGCAAGTTCTCCCACCCAGCACACACAACGTACTTCGATAAAGGGTGAGTCTACTCCTCGCGGTCCCCAGACATGCACCTTATGATACAATATTGTGTGTATATGCCTGGATGTCAGATGCTGTTACTGCGGAGAATCAGTAAGGAACCGCTATGATTCCACTTCCTTCTTAAAGGGGAACTAAAGCAAAGTGACCACTTCCCTTTGTAACTATTCATGATGTATCAGCTGCTTAGAAATAACCTACATGATCATCTATAATTCCGCCACATCTACATATTGCCAGAAAACATGGCCTCCAGTCCCAAGGAGGTGTGATGGGGTGGCCAAACGGTAAGTAAAGGGTTATTCCACATGAGCCCTTCAGCCAATCAGCGGCTGCTATTGGGCTAATTCGCACTCACCGCTCTTTGTTAGAGCTTCACGCTGTCGGACAAACCTCATACAGGCAGAAGTAGTAAGAGCGCGGAAGCCCGATAGTGGCCACTCATTGGCTGCAGTGCTCATGTGGAATAATAATAGTGGAGGATCCCTTTAAGTGGAATCTGTCAGAATGATTTTACTACTGAGGCTAGTCGTATCCCCTGCCTGGTGATTAGCGAGCACTATCATACTTGTAATGAGCAGTTTGATGATCTGATGGGCTCAACGTGTCTACCAAGTATAATGGAAGTCTATGGGGAGCTCGAGCATTTTTCCTGAAAAATGCTGAAATTCCTTATTGACGTCCATTATACTCGGTGTTCAGACGGGCTTGACTCGTATGTCAAACTGCTCATTATGAGTACTGAGCTTCCGAACATAGCAGTGCCCTGAGCATGGTAGTGCCCGCTCATCACTAGTCATAGTACAACAATAAAAACGATCCCAGTCTTGCAATTATCCCATGTGCCAGAACAAAAAAAATCAAGCTTTATAGGCACATGCAAATTAGCCAGGCAGTACTTTGGGGGCCTGTCAGTATATTAACATGGCCACAATGCACTTCCAGGCTTATTTCCTTGTGTATTCAAAGCTTGATTTCTCAGCGCTGACACATGGGAATACTACAAGGTATATTGTTGTTTTTGTTTTTTGTTTTTTTTGTTTTTTTTTTTTACTGGGGCACCAGCTCATTTGTTTTACTGGGTGACTTGGAAAGGATTAAAGGGGTTGTCCACTACTAGGACAAATCCTGATTTTACCTTTCACCCCCTGGTAAAATGATATACTCACTTCCCATACCAACGCTGTTTGAGCGGTGCCGCGGTTTATGGTCTCGGGGCCTCACATGAGTCTTGAATCCAATCGGCGCCGGTTTCCTTCTCCCTGCCATTGCTGTTGATTGATTAATTTGGTCTGAAGGTGGGGAGAAGGAAGCCGGCGCTGATTGGATGTGGGGCTTGCATAGCGTCACTTGAGCTCTGGGAACGCAAACTGTGTAACTTCTGGAACAGCGCTGGTGCGGGAGGTGAGTATGGGCTTTATTTTATCATCTGGGGGAAACATGGAATCAGATGGGGTTGTCCTAGTAGTGGTCAACCCCTTTAAGGATCAGGCATGTCCGATCCTATTGCTAACCCCCTGATCCATGTCCAGTTCTGGTCTTTGCTGGTTAAGTGGCATAGGGCGATGTGCTTTCCTTTGCAGACCTGTGCTCCGTCCTTCAGGTAAGTGCTCGTAGGAGGTTTGGTGCAGTGTTTGAAGTGCCTCCGGATGGCCGGAGTAATGTTTTTGTTTCTTTTTCCTCCTTACTAGGCAGGAAACGGTCATTTTCCCCACGTTGTTTATGGGTAATTGCACATAGTGATAAGGCTGCATGCTGGTGTTACCTCTGGGTGCCACACTGGACTAATAACTCTTCTTTCTAAGCGTCCAGACTAACCGCATGGGGGGCAGTATCCTTCTGGGCACTGCTACAGGGGGTGCAAGGGGAGCTCCTGGGTACTTAAGGCTCCGTACAATCATGATTGGTGTCAGGGGAGAATGATCAAGTGCATTGTGATACACGATACTAACGTTACAAAGGCTTCGAATGAAGGGGTTGTCCGGCACCGATCCCTGGTAGGTCATATGGACTATGCCTCCCTATGTCATAGACATAGGTCTCCCACCAATGCAGAAGTGGGGCGCAGTGGACAAACCCTCTTAAGAACAACTTTCCTGATCTCGAGAAGTATTAAGTCACATCCAGAGCTGCACTCACAGTTCTGCTGTAAACTTCATTTCTGCCACGTCATGTTTTAACCAGCAGAATTAAGATCTCCGCTGCGCTAGGGGGCAACAGGAATTGGAGCGCTGCTCTGGAAAGTGAATGGAGTATAAGATTTGGTAAATCTGCGGGCAGTAGAGGCAGAGTATGTGGTAAGTGATATAGTATTCTGATTGGCCAAACCTTGCCTACTAGAAAACCGAGCCTGGCTAGTGCGCCCCCACTGGTAGCGATCTGCCAGGAAGACCCTAGCTTCTTGTGATATTTTGGATCACCAGACTTTATAATAACGCGGTTTTTCGGCGCTCGGCTTTGTCCTGTCTTGTTTTAGCGTCGGCCTCCCCTCCTCGTGGTTTTGTCGGCCTCGTCACAGGTCTGTACATATCCCCAGCCTGTAATCGCCGTGCATGCTCTCCTTTCATAACCCACTGATTGCACGCATGATATCTGACCCAAGCGGAAATAACAGCGTAACCCCCGGTGACTGGCGCTCGGTGACTTACTGGCAATGGAGGGCATGACTGACATGACTCTGACTCTGTTCACATAGTGGATTGTTACAGACAGCAAGCGATTCGATCACTGGAGCGGTCAAGAATGATAACCGGAGCATAC
This sequence comes from Anomaloglossus baeobatrachus, assembly GCF_048569485.1. Classification (NCBI taxonomy): domain Eukaryota; kingdom Metazoa; phylum Chordata; class Amphibia; order Anura; family Aromobatidae; genus Anomaloglossus; species Anomaloglossus baeobatrachus. Next base: position 493,702,950 of record NC_134357.1, read on the forward strand.
CTAACATTTTAGGAAAGGGTACGTCAATGCCATCAGTACATGGGTATGGATGGGCTCTTCATGGGCTGAGATGCAATACCAGACACTGCCTGTAGACAGTAGGGGCGCTGTTTCTCACACCACTCCTTTAATTTGGCTATAGATTGGATAGATGCAATCGAATCAGAGTTGCATCTGGTCCATTCGAGCCGTCGGAGGTTGTCCAACTTAGTGCTGATCCTCTAGGAAAGTCGTTATCTGGCAGGGCAGGGTCTCGGGCTGATGCCGCGGTGCATACGGGCATCCCATAGTGTCACTTCCTATCCTATACCGAGCTGCTCCCTTCACTTTCTTCTCCCCAGCAGCGCTCGTCCTCATCTCGTCAGCAGTAATAGGATTGTCAGGTTGACACCAGGCCTGAGAATAGAGAGTCGTGCCTCCAACGTGACCGTGGCCTGAGAATGGAGTTGTGCCTCCAACGTGACCGTGGCCCGTCTCCCCCACTTAGTTTATCTCCTTTTAGGATTACATAACAGTCTTGCCTTAAAGGCTCAGTAGGTGCGTCTGTGGACAGGCATGTGTATTTGTGTGTTTTGCATGCTTGTGCGTAATTAGAAAACAAACTCGTTTCCCCGGCTGAAAGGAAAATTCCTTCAAATTTGTTCGATCACTTGTAGTACCATTTTTCACCACTGACTGCAATAGTTGATTTCCATAGGCAACAATGCAACAGCGCCCCCCCCATTCTATTTCTAGCTGTATTTTTTCATTCATTTTAAACACTTTTATATAGCGCTTTTAATTCCACAGTGCTTTAGACTGTATGTGACATTTTTAATATATCCTCCAATTTATTTCTTTTTTTTAATTAGCGCAAGGGTGTCAAGGGGCTGTTATAGATTTAGATTTCTGCACCTTTAATTCTAACAGAGCACAGCCATTCCAATCCCATCCCCCACTCCTGTGACCATTTACCTCCAGTAGTATGTATATATGTGTATACCGAATGTTCAGCTATAATGAAGGTGCAGAACTCCCAGCGGCAGCGCTCTATCGGGTGTATATTGGGTGCCATGCTTTGTGCAGGTTGCATCATTGTATACGGAGGTCGGTAACGTTTGGGGGGAAGCAAATCTGTTCTGTTTGTTTCCAGGACTGAATTGGATGTAACCCTAGATAAGAGCCATTCACAGAATGGACCTGATACTCCATCACAGCACCACAAATTAGATTACGGGGAGAAGCCAGTACAGTTACTAATGTAGCTTTAGACTTTTTAGGAGAGGAAGTTAATATCCCTGATAAGTGATCTTCTCAATCCCTACAGTATTTCCAATCTAATTTATGCACCCGGGATCAGCAAGGAGGAGAGGGACACTGAGGAGCTGTGGAGTCAGGGTAGGCGGACTGAGATTCAGCAGCAGGGAGGAGGGACCGTGAGGAGCTGTGGAGTCAGGGTAGGCGGACTGAGATTCAGCAGCAGGGTGGAGGAGCACTGAGGAGCTGTAGAGGCAGGCTAGGTGAGCAGAGATTCAGCAGCAGGGTGGATGGGCGCTGTGGAGTCAGGATAGGTTTGCAGAGATTCAGCAGCAAAGTGGAGGCACTGAAGCTCTGTAAGCATAGATTTGTGAGTGGATCTGCAGCAGGGTGGAGTGGCGCTGTGGAGTCAAGCTAGGCAGGCAGAGTTTCAGAAGTAGAGTGTAGGAGCACTAAGGAGCTGTGGAGTCAGGCTGAATGGACAGATTCAGCAGCAGGGTGGAGGGGCACTAAGAAGCTGTGGAGTCAGGCTGGGTCGGCGGAGATTCAGCAGCAAGGTTGAGGAGCACTGAGGAGCTGTAGAGGCAGGCTAGGTGAGCAAAGATTCAGCAGGGTGGAGAGGCGCTATGGAGCCAGGCTAGGCAGGCAGAGATTCAGTAGCAGGGTGGAGGGGCACTGAGGAGCTGTAGAGGCAGGCTAGGTCAGCAGAGATTTAGCAGGGCAGAGGGGCGCTATGGAGTCAGGCTGGGTCGGCAGAGATTCAGTAGCAGAGTGGAGGGGCACTGAGGAGCTCTAGTCAGGCTAGGTTTGCAGAGATTCAGCAGCAAAGTGGAGGCACTGAAAATCTGTGAGTAAAGGTTTGTGGGTGTAGCTGCAGCAGGGAGGAGGGACACTGAGGTGCTGTCTGTAAGGATTGGTGAGCATATATTCAGTAGCCGGAAGGAAGGGTATCGAGAAGCTGTGAGTAAGGATTTCTGGTGGTGATGCAGCAAGTAGGAGAGGACTTGAGATATGGTCCGTAAGGATTGGTGAGAGGAGATTTAGCAGCAAGGAGGAGGGTAATCAAGGAGCTGTGGGTACAAAGGTTTGGGTGGTGATGCAGCAGGGAGCAGGGAAATTGATGCACTGTCGGTCAGGGTTGGTGAGAGGAGATACAGCAGCAGGGAAGAAGGGAATCAATAAGGAGAGGAATTGAGGTGCTGTCGGTAAAGAATGGTGAAAGGAAATTCAGCAACTAGGTGGAGGGTAATCAAGGATCTGTTGGTACAAAGATTTGTGGGTGGTGATGCAGCAGGGAGGAGGGGAATTGAGGCGCTGGCAGTCAGGGTTGGTGTTTGGGGACTCAGTAGCAGGAGGGGGGATTGAGCATATTTCAAATTCAGCAGCAGAGGTGGAGGGACACCGAGAAACTGTGAGTCAGGCTGAGATGGGGAAGATTCAGCAGCAGTGGAGAGTAGGGACACTCCGGAGCTGTCGTTCAGGATTAGTGGGCGGAGATTACGCAGCAGGGAGGATTGAGACTGACAAGCTGTCGCTCAGGTTATGTCAGTGGACAATGACAATGCAGTAGGGAATGAAGGACACTGAAGAGCTGTCAATCAGGCTACATGGACAGAGATTCAGCAGCAGGGAGGAGTGGTGCAGAGGAGCTGTCAGGCTAGGTGGGCAGAGATTCAGCAGCAGGGGCACAGGAGCTGTCAGGCTAGGTGGGCAGAAATTCAGCAGCAGGGAGGAGGGGCACTGAGGAGCTGTCAGGCTAGGTGTGCAGAGATTGAGCAGCAGGAAGGAGGGGCACTGAGGAGCTGTCAGGCTAGGTGTGCAGAGATTCAGCCGCAGGGAGGAGAGGCACAGAGGAGCTGTCAGGCTAGGTGGGCAGAGATTCAGCAGCAGGGAGGAGGGGCACAGAGGAGCTGTCAGGCTAGGTGGGCAGAAATTCAGCAGCAGGGAGGAGGGGCACAGAGGAGCTGTCAGGCTAGGTGTGCAGAGATTCAGCAGCAGGGAGGAGGGGCACTGATATGCTGTCAGGCTAGGTGGGCAGAAATTCAGCAGCAGGGAGGAGAGGCACAGAGGGAGCTGTCAGGCTAGGTGAGCAGAGATTCAGCAGCAGGGAGGAGAGGTACATGGGAGCTGTCAGGCTAGGTGGGCAGAGATTCAGCAGCAGGGAGGAGAGGCACAGAGGAGCTGCCAGGCTAGGTGGGCAGAGATTCAGCAGCACGGAGGAGAGGCACAGAGGGAGCTGTCAGGCTAGGTGGGCAGAGATTCAGCAGCACGGAGGAGAGGCACAGAGGAGCTGTCAGGCTAGGTTGACAGATTCAGCAGCAGGGAGGAAGGGCATAGAGGAGCTGTCAGGCTAGGTGTGCAGAGATTCAGCAGCAGGGAGGAGAGGCACAGAGGGAGCTGTCAGGCTAGGTGGGCAGAGATTTGGCAGCAGGGAGGAGAGGCACAGAGGGAGCTGTCAGGCTAGGTGGGCAGAGATTCAGCAGCAGGGAGGAGGGGCACAGAGGAGCTGTCAGGCTAGGTGAGCAGAGATTCAGCAGCAGGGAGGAGAGGCACAGAGGAGCTGTCAGGCTAGGTGGGCAGAGATTCAGCAGCAGGGAGGAAGGGCACAGAGGAGCTGTCAGGCTAGGTGAGCAGAGATTCAGCAGCAGGGAGGAGGGGCACTGATATGCTGTCAGGCTAGGTGTGCAGAGATTCAGCAGCACGGAGGAGAGGCACAGAGGGAGCTGTCAGGCTAGGTAGACAGAGATTCAGCAGCAGGGAGGAGAGGCACAGGGGAGCTGTCAGGCTAGGTGGGCAGAGATTCAGCAGCAGGGAGGAGAGGCACAGAGGAGCTGTCAGGCTAGATGAGCAGAGATTCAGCAGCAGGGAGGAGAGTCACAGAGGAGCTGTCAGGCAAGGTGGACAGAGATTCAGCAGCAGGGAGGAGGGGCACAGAGGAGCTGTCAGGCTAGGTGGGCAGAGATTCAGCAGCAGGGAGGAGGGGCACAGAGGAGCTGTCAGGCTAGGTGGGCAGAGATTCAGCAGCAGGGAGGAGAGGCACAGAGGAGCTGTCGGGCTAGGTGAGCAGAGATTCAGCAGCAGGGACGAGGGGCACAGAGGAGCTGTCAGGCTAGGTGGGCAGAGATTCAGCAGCAGGGAGGAGGGGCACAGAGGAGCTGTCAGGCTAGGTGGGCAGAGATTCAGCAGCAGGGAGGAGAGGCACAGAGGAGCTGTCAGGCTAGGTGGGCAGAGATTCAGCAGCAGGGAGGAGAGGCACAGAGGAGCTGTCAGGCTAGGTGGGCAGAGATTCAGCCGCAGCACAAGGGAAAAGCGGTACAGAGGAGCGGTCAGTCAGGCACAGTGGGCGTAGTTTCAGCAACAGGGAAGAGGGACAGTGAGGAGCTACCAGATTATGTTGGCGGCAGCAGCAGGTGTATAATGTGAACTATGTCCCATTCACTCTTTTTTCATAGGGTAGATCCACAGTATTGAATATTGTCCTTTTTTCAGTGACTGTGACAGGATTGATTTGCTTCTCCAGGCAGCGCTCTGTTTATCTGTAGTCTGCTATGTCTATTAACATGCCATCATTTCTTCCTGCAGGGCAATGAATGGTTACGACCCTCCGGGAATCCTAGGATCACGGCCTGCGTCTCCTCCCGGGATGCTCCCCCTCAGTGTATGAGCGCAGGAACCCCTCGAGAAACAGACTCTGGACCTTCACTCTTCACGGTGTCTGAAAAAGGACAGATTTCGCTTCACTTTAACCTGTTCACTGCCTTTTGGAGGGAGGAGATGCTGCTCCCACCCGGGGGACAGGAAAAGGGGTTCAACCATATTTACTTGAGCTGGAATTGAGGCTGCGCAATATACTCTCTCTCCGCTGCCGCCATTTTGGATGCTTCGTAACCCCTGGGACACGGCTTCCGCGACCTCTTCCTTCTCGTGTCCCGGTTTGCTGTACTGCTGTGACATGGCTGTGTTATCATGCTGGAGGCTCGGCACAACCACTCATGGCTTCAAAATAAGTATGTACTGTCCTCACACTTCGCCCTCCGAGGGCTCTACGACGCGGCAGGTGGAAACGGCGGACGGACGTTGGCGTCCCACACCTGCGAAGGATGCACCAGGCTTTGGGATCTGCGATCCAGAGCCTCCGATTCTCTCCCCACCCTCTTCTCTCCCACCTCAGATCTATATTACAGGGTTGCAGCTCGGCTTGTGTCAATCAGAATGTCTACTTTTATTTTATTTTTTTTCTAGCCCCTTCCTCACCACCTTTTTAAACAGTATTGCCATTTTTGGGGGACCACCAACAGGGCTGTGGGGGGAAAAAAATACTATGTGTGTACCTCCCATCCCCTCACCTGTTGTTTTGTGCCTCTATTCCTGTGGATGCCTAATATCGCTACCCCTGCTCTGACATGTACATAGATGCTACACAGAGTTGTCCCCATTTACTTCTTGAGCAAAAAGTACAGGTCAGATCGTCGATGTCGCTATGCGCCATCACCTGGATGATATACCATATTGTCCCATCCTCCTCCTCCATATTTCATTTGCTATACTATAGAGGGACTTTGGATTATGTTTTCTATTGTGTGTTATACTCCAGTCGCATCCAGAGCCGCATTCAAAATTCTGCTGCTTTAGTGCATTATGGGAGATGCCAGGTTTACACCAGGTACTGGGCAGTCGTCTACGATGGCAGGTCATTTCTTGCCAGTTCCATGGGGAGGTCAGCGAGTCGCAACTCTGGCTGTGAAAGGCGTATAAGAGATGATGTAAAGAAAGCTCAACATGAAGTGTTCTTGTCTCTACCATGAATTTGGAGATACTATTTAAAGCCCTTAATATGGCTACTTCCACATTCAAGGAGCTCCTCTCCCGTCTGCGTAGGGAGATGACGTCAAGTCAACTGATAGAGATGACAGATCTGCTCACCTCCTAATGCGGAAGTGAGCGGAGATCAAGTAGCCCTTCATTCTCAGATATCATTAGATTCACCGTGACTTTACCTTGGTCAGAAGACTAAAGGACCCCCCCCCCCCAACCCATAGCATTGTGCAGATTTGTGACTTAGTTCTCGGCCCCGTATTGTGCAGGGTATTGATAATCTCATCTGATCGGTTGATGCTTTGATGAATTTTGGCCTCTTCTTCCCACAACTTAAACTGCATGGAGGCGCCCCATATAAATCCGTCAGTACCTACGTAGGGCAATATAGCGGCACTTCGTTATGGCCTCCTGTGTATAGGATGCAGCTTAAAGGGAGTTTGTCATCAGGTTCCACCCCTCGAAACTGCAGACGGCACTAGATGGGTGAATGGTAGAGCACTAAAAACATAGCTAGGTTGAAGGCCAGCATAGCTAGGTTGAAGGTCACGTTTCCTCGCAAGTGTCCAGGTGGTGGTACCTTTATGTGACGTGCTTTGGACTCTCCACCTTCCTCTGCTTTTGAGTCAGGGTTGGTCTGTTCATCAAAGGGGGCTGCTAGATGTAAAAGGGTCTGCAGGGCTTTCTGTGCGGAGAACGCAGGACACTAATAAGAAGGTACCGCCTCCCAGACGCTTGTGATCGCGCTGGCAGGAGGAGTAAAAACTAGCACTGTCATCTGTTTTGAGGGGTCAAAACTATTGACCTAATCCCTTTAAGAACTATATATTTTACTGTTAACCAGGGACCAAATACAGGAACCCCTTTAAATGGTTATTCGGGACTAGAAAAACACGTCTACTGCTTGCGTCTGGCGCCTCAGCTCAAACTGCGGACAGATGTGGCACCGTTTTTTTTTTATTTAAAAAAACCCATCGTATTTTTTCCACTTTTGTATGGTAGCCTGTAAGGGTCAAAAAGTTGTAAGGTTTTTTGGTACAATGAGAAATATAATAGTCATCCAGTCTCCGCCTTCATACGTAAAGAGCACTTTTAGGCCTAGCCCTCTTCCCTTCGATTGATGGGCATCGATCAGTTTGATACACGGGTACTTTTCTCATAAGACCACTGCTTTTCTCTCTCAGATCGCCTTTCCCCCCCTACACATTATTTTAAAGCACACTTAATTTTAGCCTAGCCCCTCCCTCCCCGCGCTCTCCCGACTCCTGCCCCGCCCCCGCTGTTCTTATCGTTGACGTTGTGACTGTTTACATTTTTTTTTTTGTTTGTTTTTATTGTATATAGATTTGTAAACATAATATTTTTTTGGGCCTGAGATATTTGTACATAACTCGGGCAACGTAGTTCTATATTTATTGAAGATTCTATACGGCATGTTCCAAGGACGGCGGTCGAGGGTGCGTCACAGGCGCCGCAAGTAATATCCCAAAATCTGTTTTGTGACTATCGGAAACGGTGGCAATTTTAGAAGGGAATAAAAACAAATGAACAAAAAAAAAGTGTCTTGTTATTGATTATGAGGGGGGATGGGTTCTCGATGCCAAGATGGAGCTTGGAAAGATTCTATTGTCAACAGGTACAGGAACGAGGCCACGGATTCCCATCAGGGTGCAATGCTAAGACATGGTAATGATGACCAAGGTATGACATCGCCAGACACTGTACAATGCCGCTATACCACTGCTACAAGTGGACACATGGGTAGCCCAGGCCTTGTATTGGGAGGTCCTCGTTTTCCACTTCTATGTCCATGGTGGAAAAAGAAAGATCCAGTAGATTCCAAGAACACCACCCATAAAGATAGGAAAGGGTCCTACTAAAAGGATTTAGACAAGTACAAAACGCCCCCAAATTTCGGCCTGACACCCAGTAACGGGTCCATTGTGCAGACAAAGGACCCCAATCTACATCTGATAGGGAACATGCATGTATGTATATGATGCTAATTAGTGGCAGCACGATAAATACTTCCATGTGTAATACCGTCTCACTATGCAATATCGCACCCTTACTTCATCTATGGTGGAAGGGTGAAACAGATCTCGTGATGTGGGGAAACCGATGCCGAGAGCAATATGAAAGGTGAAAAGAAAAAACCATCTAAAACAAAAATAAATGAAAAAACAAAAGCGGTGTTAATGCGTTTCGGCTGCATCCAGGCGTCATCAGGATAACCCTCATAATAGATGCAGCCGAAATGTGTTGCATTTTTATTTATTTTTTTTTTATTTTTATGGTGGTTTTACACTTTTTACCTTACACATCCGGAACGACACATCACCTGATCTATTTCACCCTTTCATTATCGTTTTCAGCTGTAACTCTTCTGGGGGGAGATGCCCGCAGTGGACCAGGAGGGCTGCACCATGATTAGCCATAACCGAGGCTTTTTTTTTTTTTTCTTGGAAAGAAGTAGCTATAATTAATCTTCCGGGATATTCCGACTGCCTGATGCGGAAGTGATCGGTGACAATACGTCTACAGAAACCTGCTGCCATATGTGTGCGAGTGGCAGGTGTCAGTCCTCTTCTAGTACATAGTGATGGAGGCGTGATAACTGACGTTCTGTAGATGTGATGACCCCGGCCATGTTCACTTCCCGATGTGAATGGAGCCGGATTACCGCCTTAATTAACTGCTGTGGTCTATGTTGGTTTGATGAGATGTAATTTTACATTTTGTTTTTTTGGGTTTCTTTTTTTTTTTGTCTTCCAGTAGGTTGGGTCAACATTGCCAGCAAGAGGCCATAATGAGTGATGAGCGAGTGCTACCATGCTCGGGTACTCGTAACGGATTAGTGATGAGCGAGCAGTACCATGGTCGGGTACTTGGTACTCGTAACGATTAGGGATGAGCGAGCACTACCATGCTCCGGTACTCGTAACGATTAGGGATGAGCAAGTACTACCATGCTCGGGTGCTCAGTACTCATAGCAAATGGTGATCAGCAAACTCTACCATGCTCAGTACTCATCACAAATAGTTAATGCTCGGATGGGCGTGATTTGAGTACCCGAGCATAACTGAAGTCAATGGGGAACTCGAGCATATTTCTGGAAGATCTTCCCAAAAAATGCTCCCTTTCCCCAATGACTTCCATTATACTTGGGTACTCGAGTCGCTCCCATCCAAGCATTAACTGCTTGTTACAAGTACCGAGCATCTGAACATGAAGTATCAATATTTTATTAATTTCAAAATTTTAAAATTATTTTCCATAGACATACATATGTGCAAAACAAGGTCACAAGATTTTTTTCACACTGGACTTGCTCGAATACCACTGTTATAGGTTCTATTGCTGCACTAACTTATTATTGGCATATATCATACCCATTTTGCATTAATTAGTAAATTTCATCCCCTTCTGGATGCATGAGTGTGCTTTATACTGCTCCCAATGCTATCAATTAGCGCTGTGGTTTAGTGATGCGTGGCGAGGTTAGTTAACCTGAGCAATGATGCAGTGAAGCGCAGCTTTTACTGACCTGTGCAGAGTTCAATGTGGTTGTGCCGTCCTTTGTCCCGACGCGCGTTTCCCACTTCTTCAGGGTACTGAGCACCCGGTCATGGTAGTGCCCACTCATCACTACTCGTTAGTAGCACTGAGCAGTCGAGTAGAGTAGTGCTTGCTCTTCACTACTCATCATGAGCACCTGACATGGTAGTTCTCACTCATCACAAGTCAGAGCTTCTTGCAGTCATTTCCATAGGGACGAGCAAGGACAAATAGGAATTCCATAGCTTCTACTAAAACGAGCGGCACCGAGCGCCACTGCTTATTGCTGCTCCCATAAGACTGTGTAGACAAACGTATTATTCTCACCTGCGAAAACCACACCAATTATGCTAGTCACGCTGACCAGAGTGTGATCTGATTTTCTCAGATGTGGTAAAGAAAAAAAATAAATACATTTTCCATTATTCCAGTCTGTGAAAATTGGACTGCACTCGAAGTGAGGTCTGATTTTTTTTTTTTTTTTTTTCCTTCCTTCTTTGACGGACCCATTGACTTTTACGGCTAAGGACAATCTGAATAAGATGCAACTCGGACATACTGCGACTTTTTTTTTTTCCTCTCACACTGATAGATTTGGTCTGAGAAAAAAATCGGACGTGCACTACCCCATAGAATAACATTGTTTTGTCGGACAGAAAAGATGACGATGTGCATGAGCCCTAATAGAAATTTTTGCAGATTGGACAACAACGAGGAGCAAAATTGTGGAGGTAATTAAAGGGTTCTTGCCATCTCCATGATCCTATCCCAATAGGTATAATAATAATTATAGCAAATACCTCCAATTAGAAATGTAGTATAGTTCTCCTGATTAGCTATGTCTCTTGCATCATGTGCAGGGCATTGCTGTGGCTTAGGTATCCATGGTTACCAACATGCATATAGTGAAGGTTGCTAGTAAACGTAACCATGGATATGCAATGCCCTGCACATGAGGTAACTGACATCGCTAATCAGGAGAACTATACTACATTTCTAATTGGAGGTGTTTGCTAAGATTATTATTATTATTACACCTACTACATATTGGGATGGGAACTTGGAGATGGGAGTATCCCTTTAATTCTTTATTTGAAAAGCCCTCTCACTAATTCAAGGCATGGTTTAGCTGCATGAGGCACTGCACCATAGGAACGTATCCTCACCGGAACGACGGAGTAAGTGACCATTTATTAGGGAAAAACCCTCTTCGGCCTGCTAGGAACATATAACTGTGTTTTCATTCACTGATAGCAAGCAATGATCCTGCATATCGCGAATACAACATATCTTCACACAGGCTGAGGAAGACACTTGACAAAACTACAACTTAAAGGGCTTTAATAAAATCCCTTTAATTAGATTAGTAACTCTTGGGATAGTGCAGAACTACAACTCCCAGTATGCCCTGGGAGCTGCAGTTTTGCACCAGTTAGAGGGAAACATGTTACAGACTATTGCACCATATAGCCACAAGACGCAGACCCTGCCACCTATAATGGCAATAAAACAGCAGGTTTATTTATTAGAGAGCCATTAATAATGATAAGAAAGTGGTCCTGACAAAGTGAAACAGTTGCTCATGGCAACCAATGACATGCGAGGTCTCATTTCTGACAAAGTGAAACAGTTGCTCATGGCAACCAATGACATACGAGGTCTCATTTCTGACAAAGTGAAACAGTTGCTCATGGCAACCAATGACATGTGAGGTCTCATTTCTGACAAAGTGAAACAGTTGCTCATGGCAACCAATGGCATACGAGGTCTCATTTATTTAGCCAGAGTCTAGAACATGAAAGCTGCAAGCTGATTGGTTGCCTCAATCAATGTGGCTGGCTAACACATTGCATGAAGGTGTGAGCTGATTGGTTGCTACAGCCAGAGTTTAGAACAATGAAAGCAGCCAACTGATTGTTTACTAAGGCCAATTTCTTGATCATGACAGCAGATTGGTTGCCATTGCTGCACATACCATGAGATATGTGAGCTGATTGGTCATGATGGCCAAGACACAAACATGAAAGCTGTGAGCTGATTGGTTGCTATGATCAAGGTGCAAAAAAGTTGTGATCTGATTGGTTAATTCTACATACACCTGCTCTCACGCAGATGAAGGCTGACTTGGCCACCTGAGGCCTAGCACCTGGTAGTGATTGTCTGCACCCTGCGTGGTCAGGACAATTCCTAGAGAGGAGCACGGTAAGAAGCCTCTGGCTGCCATGTTGTACTTCTACTGCTTGTGTCCACCATTGTTTTCCCTCTTCTGTGAGGAAATACCTGAGGTAATGAGTTTGCAGTATATATATTTGTGCACACTGCAACCTTCTAATACACTTGTGAGCTCTCTCCTTGCTGTCAGTGAATGGAAACCTTCATATTAATATCCATGTAAACTGCTAAATGGTAATACTTCTCACAGCGGAGGGTTTGTTACAATCGGCTGCAGCTGTGTATTCGTATTACTGCAGTGCTCACTATGTCTGCCTGTATTATGCAGAGCGGCCACTGATGGCCATGTTGTGGCCGCACAATGGTCCAGTGTGTGGGACTGGGCTCTGGGCTATTCATGTCTGCCAGATGCCAGCAATGTGAGAATCTTGAGTTCTCCAGTCTCAAGATCTCTGAAACCTCCCATTGTGATCATGAGAGGACTATTGTCTGTGTGTGGGGACACGGCGACCCCCACATCAGTGTCATTACCGTCCTCATATCATATCGCCCTGTATTGTGCATCCAAAAGCGGTTATATTCTTGTATATAGGAGCAGTATTATAGTGCTTATATTCTTGTACATAGGGGGGCAGTATTGTAGTGCTTATATTCTTGTACATAGGGGGGCAGTATTGTAGTGGTTATATCCCTGTACATAGGGGGGCAGTATTGCAGTGGTTATATCCCTGTACATAGGGGGGCAGTATTGCAGTGGTTATATCCCTGTACATAGGGGGGCAGTATTGCAGTGGTTATATCCCTGTACATAGGGCGGCAGTATTGCAGTGGTTATATCCCTGTACATAGGGGGGCAGTATTGCAGTGGTTATATCCCTGTACATAGGGGGGCAGTATTAGGCCTCGGTTCTACTTGCATTTTGCATGGACGCGTGCAATCTGATAAAACATCGGACTGCACTTGCACCAGTGCAAAACTATGGGGCAATGTCCTTCTGCGATTGATTTCTCATGCCATAGCGGAATGAATCACAGCATGCTGCGTTTGGCAGGGAGTCTCGGCTTGCATGCACCCAAACAAGTATATGGGAGCGTGTGAAACTTTGCAGTACACTCGGATGTCATCAGAGGGCAGTGCGATGCACGCAGAAACAGGCTGCGGGGAAGAGACAGAAAGTGCTCCCTACCTCTTTTCTGTAGCTGTGGTCCGATTGCATCAGAGGGTCATTAGCATATCGCTTCTGATGCTCTTGCATGGGAAGCAATGTGCAAGTGGAACTGAGGCCTTATAATAGTTATATTCTTGTACATAGGGGGCAGTATTAGGCTATGTTCACACACTGTGTTTTTTACCTGCGTTTTGGGTCCGTTTTTGCTGCAGAATTTTCTTGAGAAATTCTTGTAACCTTTCTGCAGACATTCCCCAGCAAAACCTATGGCAAAAAAAATTAGCTGTGCACACACTGTTTTTTTCTTAAGAAAATTCTTTCAGTAGATTTTCTTAAGAAAAAGAATGAGCAGTCACTTCTTTTCTGCAGCTAACTGCGTTATTTGCCATAGATAATTGGCACAATAACGCAGGGAGCAATCAGCCAGCGGTAAAAACGCACCGAAAACGCAGGTGCGTTTTTTAATTCAGGTGCACTAATCCTTCACTCTTAAGAAATTTCTTAAGAAAAATCATTTTTCTAGTGTGAGCATAGCCTTATAGTAGTTATATTCTTGTACATAGGGGGCAGTATTATAGTAGTAGTTATATTACTCTAGTAAGTAGCAAATTGTAGAGTAAACTGTAAATTTATAGTGATTCTTTCATACCTGATCTGACAATATTAGTACATGATCAGACTTGACATGTGATATAATGCATGCAGTCCTATCTTGGATATCTGCCGAGTTATAAGTAAATTTGCCAAAGAAAGAGCTTAAACCATAATGGCATGTCATACAATGCGCACATCTGTCATTTCTGGATGTATAGCGCCATCTAGTGTTCATTTTATAAAAAGTACGCATGTGCACGTCTTGCAAGTTGAAATAAATTTTCATGTGTGTATAATAATATATATGTCCCTTTTGAAAATTACATTTGCTCTCATAGCTGGGATGGTCACATTTCAGTCTGGTTATAGGAACATAAAAGTATGTCCAAAACACATCCATTGCTGTTTGGGTTGCATGTTGTCAGTTTCTAGAACAGATTGGGAAAATAAAAATCATATCTATATCTATATCTATAATATATATTTTTTCCTGACCCCTGTCTTAGGCTGTGTGCACACGATGCGTTTTTTACCGCGGAAACGCTGCGTTTTGAACCGCAGCGTTTCAGTGGCAAATTGCATGCGTTCAGCTTTCCCAGCAAAGTGTATGGGAAAGCTGAAAAATCAGTGCACATGCTGCGTTTCTTTCCGCAGCGTTTTGGATGCCAAAAATCGGTGCGGAAAGAAAAGCAGCATGTCACTTCTTTTGTGCGTTGTGGCTGCGTTCTCTCCCCCATTGAAATCAATGATGTGGGGTCAGAACGCAGCCACAACGCATGGACCTGCTTTTTTGTTGCGGTCCGCGGCCTTTGTCGGCACGCCAGAACGCAGGCATTTACCTGGAAGTGAGGTCAAGAGGCTTCCTGTTGACCTCACTTCCTGGCAAAGCCCCCGGTGTCGCCAAAGTGCCCGCCCCGACCCCCCTCCCGAAAATCCAACATGGCCGCGCGCACAGTAGCGCATCGGCCGCCCTGCTCCTATGATTTCTGTCGCATGTGCAATAACACATGCGACAGAAAAATGCCCCCCAGGCCCTGCCCGTTCACCCCCTATTCCCCCCGGTGTCATACATACCTGTCCGGTCGCAGCGCTGATCCCCCGCGGCCCCCTCCTCCTTCACAGCAGACGCCGGCCGGTCACATGAGCAGAGCAGCTGACAGCCAGCACTGTGTTCAGTGTGAGCTGTGCTGGCTGCTCGCACTCTGCACCTGTGACCCGGGGAGAGTGGGTGCAGATTTTTGCACCCACTCTCCTCAAATGGAGGGTCTTCCCTCCTAGAAAATGGGGGATACGTTCCCTGAACGTGCCCCCATATTCTAGAAGGTCCAGAGGCGACGTGGGACATCCATATGGATTTCTGCGGACCCATTTTTTTTTATTAAATTGGAGAACAAGGGAATGATTTGGGGAGTGTTTTTTCTAATAAAACATTTTTTGTTGTCTTTTTTTGCTTTTGTTTACTGTCAATTAGTTATGTCGGGTGTCTGATAGACGCCGTGACATCACTAATTGCTGGGCTTGATGCCAGGTGACATTACACATCTGGTATCAACCCCATTTATTACCCCGTTAGCCAACGCACCAGGGCGCGGGATGAGTTGGGGCGAAGCGCCAGGATTGGCGCATCTAATGGATGCGCCACTTCTGGGGCGGCTGCGGCCTGCTATTTTTAGGCTGGGAAGAGTCCAATAACCATGGTTCTTCCCACCCTGAGAATACCAGACCCCAGCTGTCAGCTTCACCTTGGCTGGTGATCTAATTTGGGGGGACCCCACGTTATTTTTTTTTTTATTCTTTATTTATAAATAAAAAAAAAAACATGGGGAGCCCTCCAAATTGATCACCAGACAAGATGAAGCTGCCAGCTGTGGTTTGCAGGCTACAGCTGTCTGCTTTACCCTGACTGGCTATCAAAAATAGGGGGGACCCCACGCCATTTTTTTCATTTTTTTTTTTTTTTATTGGATAAATACTAAGCTAGGCACCCTTTAGTGCCACATGAAAGGTACTAAAGGTGCCAGCTTAGAATATGCAGGCGGGGGTAGGACGTTCTATATATTTGACATCCCTTCATCCATTGACGCTTTTTAGGCTGTGTGTCCACAATCAGGGTTTGCAGCGTTATGGGCGCTGAGTGTTTTCCCTGCGTCCATAACGCTGCGTTGTGCAGTAGAAGCACAGTGGAAGGATTTTTGGAGATCCCATGCCCACTGTGCTTCTTTTCTCCGCAGCATAAACTGACCGGTGGCGTGGCTTCCCGAGCCTCAGCATGTCAATTTATGCTGCGGAGACGAGAGTGTTCTCTGCAGGTAGCATAGAGCTCCACAGCAGCCTGAACCCAAATCGTGGGCATGGGCAGCTGCAGGAAGGCTGGCACTGTGTACTAGACGCCGTGTCGCTGGATCATGGCCACATAGCCTTAGGCCCCTTTCACACGTCAGTGATTCTGGGACGTTTGTGCTTTTTTTTAAACGTACCAGAATCACTGACATACGCAGACCCATTATAATGAATGGGTCTGCTCACACGTCAGTGATTTGTCACTGCACGTGTCTCCGTGCGGCGTACCCGCGTGTGCGTGATTGCCGCACGGAGACATGTCCATTTTTTTTCTGGCATCACTGATGTCCCACGGACCACGCAGTGGTGTGATCCGTGAAACACGTGCCAGACAAAAACGTGCTTTTAAAATAAAAAACATTTTAACTCACCCGGCTCCAGCGATGTCCTCTGCAGCCCGTACTCCCTGTTCCTTCTGTGCCGGCTCATTATTGTCGCGCATATTCATGATGCACGACACAGCCGACCCGGAAGCAGCTGCTGCGGGGGTCAGCGCCGGCCGGATGCTGCACCGCGGGAGCGATCAGCACCATGGAGAGCGGGAGCGGGTGCAGGTGAGTTAATCTCTAAGTGCAATCACGGGCCACGGAGAACGGAGCCCGGATTGCACTTAGACAACCCACGTGTGCCGTGATTCACGGCACACGGAGGGACATGTGCGTGTTTTACACGCCAGTGAAAAACGTCAGTGTTTTTCACTGACATGTGAAGCCGGCCTAAAAGTGAGAATATTGTTGCTACAGCAACATTTTGGGTGAAGTAGCTGTGGATTCAAAATGCTTAATATACTCCTGAATAAAATCCTTGATGGGTGCAGATTCCAAAATGGGGTCACTTGTGGGGGTTTTCTGACGTATAGGTACCTAAGGGGCTTGGTGCGCGAAGTTTATTTCAACTTTTCCAAAATTCAAATGGTGCTCCTTCCATTCCAAGCCCTCCCATTTATCCAAACAGAATGTGGAGAAGGAAATGACATCACAGGTTTTTTTTTCCAAAGGTCTGTGTTCAACCAACTTTATTATCACTGACAAGTCTTAAAAAACGCACCATGAAAAACGCATGAAAAACGCATGCGTTTTCGATGCGTTGTTTCTCAAAAAGCATTGTTTACAATTCTCCCCTCTGCCAGAGGGTGCGTTTTTTTCCGCGCGGAAAAAAAAGCAACGTGTGCACATACCCTTATACTCACCTGCTGCTGTCTTCATATTTTTCCAGTCAGTCTCCTGTGATTTGTGACCTGCTGGCAGCCCAAGTGTTTTATAGAGAGCCGGAGGTCACAGCTCAAAACAAGTCTATGCGAGCCTTAATCTGGCTCTCATAGACTTGTATTGGGAGTGTGTGATGGAACTTCTGACCAGATGCAGGACCTGAATGACCTCTCGAAAGGATGAAAACCTGGAAAGTGAGACTATAGCAGGGGGCTACATGTAAAGCTTGTCTCCAGTGCTGGGAAAAAAAATATATGTGCGTGCGTGCGCGCGCTGGAGTGGTGCTTTAGGTCCAGACAGTCCCGCCCCCACCTTATAAACAAAGGGTTCCTTCTGCTTCAGTTATGCTACAGATCAATTTTGTTCCAATGACAGAACAAACGGAAATTCCTGGATCCTACCTGCTCATATATGTCTAGACTATTAGTCCAGTAGAGGCAAGTCGGTTGGATATGGTGCCATCAAGAAAAGTCGCCTTGCTGTGGTTGATGAGCTCACAAGAATTGGCCAGTTTTTGTGTGAAGAACCTCCATTTTTCTAAGTACAGTATATTCTACATATCATTAATGCAGTTTACATTTCATATATTGTATGGTTGCAGAAGTCTTGGCGCTTAGAGAGGTGTGTGTGTGTCCATGCTTGCGTGCTACCCATAGACAAGATTGGGCCATGGGGACCTTGTTCTCATGGTCAGTGGACTCTACCGATTTATACATTTGGAGTAGTGATGAGTGAGAGCTTCCACATCTGGGTGCTCAATACTTGTAACGAGTAGTGATGAGCGAGCACCACCATGCTCCATACTCGTCATGAGCAGTCGAACGATCCGTACCAGAGTATAATGGAAGTCAATGGAGAACTTAAGCATTTTTCTTGAAGATCTTTCCCATTGACTTTTATTATACACTGTACACGAGTTGTGCCCATCCGAGCTTTTGACCGGTTTGTTACGAGAACATGGTAGTGCACGCTCATCACTAGTCCCACGTTTTTCCCTATCTATAGAATAGAGGTTAACTTGTTGGGGGTTCAACTGTTAGGAACATCGGAAGTAGCCTTGGTGCATTGCTACAAAGCAATATTGAGTATACAGGGTGTCCACCCATATACTGTCCACCGCCATTAACTTGAGAATGGCGGCAGCTATAGGCATAGAAGTGGTGTCTAGGTATAGTAAAGTAGCCATGCGCTACGCAATGAAACCACCTATAGCGCCACCTGGTGGAAAACAAGTTATCATTTTTATCTTGAAAACGGAACGAGATAGATAAAAAAATAGTGAATTACAAAGTTGTAGGGCATCATCAATTCAATACGAATCGACACCTTGCATACAGAAATGCTATGGTTAGAACGTGTAAAACTCACAAGGCTGCGGACGTGAAGCGATACCTCATGGACACCTTCCTACAAGTCATTGGGTATGGTGGCTGCATGGAGTGGCCTCCACTCTCACCTGACCTGACCCCATTGGACTTCATTCTGTGAGGTCACATCAAACAGCAGGTGTATGCGACCCCCTCCACCAACATTGCAGGACCTACGACGACGTATCACAAATGCTTGTGCAAACGTGTCACCTACCATATTGCACAACGTGCAGCAAGATACAGTATGCTGTCCAGAGTCCAGATGTGCATTGCAGCTGACGGTGGCAACTGTGAGCATCAAAGTTAAATGAGCGCCATATGCGTGACCAGCATTCAATGTTTTGGGGGGGTCATGGGTTTCATATCATAGCATTTCTGTATTCAAGGTGTCGATTTGTATTGAATTGATGATGCTCTACAATTTTTTTTAAATCACTTTTTTTTTTTCCTCTATCTCGTTCCGTTTTTGAGATAAAAATGCTAACTGTTGTTTTCCACCAGGTGGCGCTATAGGTGGTTTCAATGCGTAGTGCATGGCTACTTTACTATACCTAGACCCCACTTCTATTCCTATAGCTGCCGCCGTTCTCAAGTTAATGGCGGTGGACAGGACATGGGTGGACACACTATATTATGTAATAGAGGCGTATATTAGGAAAAATATTACCGGTATTGGGAAGCACTAGATCATATGAGAAGGGGTTTGATTAGTAGTGTGAAAACCTATTTAATGCAATAAGAAGATGAACAGACACATCCAGCACCACCAGTAGTCATTTATTTATTTTTCTTAGCATTATTATTCTAGAAAAACAGGACTTCAAAATGGCTATAGATCGTTTGTACACAGGCGTCCGTTGCACTGGCTCCCTGAAGATTTAGAGATCCAGAGAGAAGGGCGCTCTCTTAACACTAGAAGTCCCAGGAATTTCAAGCTCCATAGGGTTCCAATGGTAGAAATGTTAAATGACCCCTCTCTGGGACTTCTAGTGTTAGTTTGTCTGAGTTTAGGAAAACGTGACTGCTTTCTTTTTAATTTTCTTAAAAATAGCCCCATATCTGCCATGAGTTGTATTGTGTACTGCAATTGGTCTGTGTAGATGGATCCAAAATGACAACTCCTGTACAAGTAGCCGAATGTGCAGTTCTAAACCTATCTCCTATAGCAATGCTGGCCTTGTGTAACGCTGCAAAATAATTGGAATCAGAATGTGATACAACCTCTGTACCCCATATCTCTTGACACTAAAATAATCTTTTATCATATGGAACAGTCTTGGGCCAAGTTCAGATGTTTTATATTTCACGGTCCATTTACAGACCACTGTGCCCGGACTGACCACTGGTCTCATGACACTGCGAGTTCAGATCAGTTTGGACATTGGGGTCTGTGTACGGACCGTGAACCATATCCAGCCTACTGGACGATCCCTGCGTAAAATTATTTTGCCACTTCCTGAAATTTTAAAGGGGTTGTCCAACTCATTGGAAAAAAAAGTCATGAAAGAAGCTCTAACCCTGTTGCTTCTGCACGTGCCGCTCCTACGGTCCCAACTAGGACAAGAAACAACCATTTCCTATTGGTGATGAGCGAGCACTACCATGCTCAGGTGCTCTATAATCGCTAAGAGCAGTTGGATGCTTGGATGGCCACGACTCGAGTTCACGAGTACAATGAAAGTCAATGGGATCTCGCAAATTTTTCCTGGAAATATGCTTGTCTCCCATTGTCTTACATTATATTCGAGCATCCAACTGCTCTTGAGTATCTTGCACCTGAGCATGGTAGTGATCACTCATCACTACTTTCTATTCTTCACTCTCTGGGATGCTGATGCCTGTAAATGGTTGTGGTAATCAGGTGCTCACAAAGCTACAACTTGCCTACTTTGGCTACATTTATACAAAGAGAGCAGAAGGACATAATTGTCGTAACAATAGAAGGAACAAGGCGAAGAAGACCAGCAACCTAATGGCTTGATACAATTAAGAATGGCAGAGAAGACCCTGGTGGACCTATCTAAGGCTTGTACAAGATCGATCTACCTACAGAGTGTTCTTCCATCAAATCTCCATGGTTTGTGATCTAACTATAGGCCATTAAAGTCAGATGACGAGCAAAATGTAATTAGGTGTGCATGAGCACTTTTCCACCAGGATTAGAGACAATATGTTCCTTATAGCTCTTACTTTGAAAGGCTGCAAATGATTTTGACAAGTATTGTGCAGTCTAGTTGCGATGGATGACCAGTCTCAAATTGCTCTGCTTGCTCAATACACCTTTTTGTACAAAAACATTTTAAAAACCTTTTGAAATATATATATATTTTTTTTTTACATGACTTCAAGCAGATTAAATGGGTCCTATTGGTATACCTAGCTTCTAATCCTTACCCAGCCTGTATACACACCAAGTATAAGATGAAGGCTTTCAATAAAGGTGGTGCTGTAGGTATACAGGTGTCTTATCGGCTCACACAACTCATAAAAGCTTATTTGTCCAGCCTCGTAATTGAGGAATATCCCCAACCTCTGAGATGATGGCTTGTGGAGAACAGGGATGACCTTTCTGTGGTGTATAACAAAATATTGATTCAAGTATCTGCACAGACCCCACGACTTGTCACTGTGTCCAATCAGCGAGTGGTAGCCTTTCCTGGCAACACTGGGATAGGTTATTCCCAACCTCCAATTCCCGGTGGGACAGGTCTCCAATTCCAAAAAATGTCGACCAGAAGAGAAACTCCTGGTGCTTAAAACCTGGTTGTACTGAAACCTCTGTGGTAGTTTTGGGTGGCTCTGCTTGGACTCTGAAGCGGACACGCTTTTAAGGTCCCCAGTAATATGTAGATCATGAGATGCCGTGCTAAGGTCCAGCACAACATCCGGTGTCTGCTCAACATAGAAATCCTTTTTCGTACTGGTAACGATAGCCGAAAGGGCTGTGTGTAGTGTCGCTGAAATCACACCTACATCCAGAGCACTTCTGTCCTGATCAAGGACCTTCTCAATATCCCCCAAGTTATGTTTGACGGACTCCCATCTATGAAACACTGGCAAAGGCTCCATCATGGTACCCAGCTCCTCCATGTCCTTTATATCTCTGGACAGATTTAATATCTTGATCTCCAGCTCATGGATGAGATGACAGACTGACTCTTTGACCTGCTCCTCTTGGTTGGAGATGTCCTTTAGGATTTTGTGTTCCAGGGCATCTAGCTGTCTTCTGGTGTCTCTAAACAGTGCAACAACACTCCCGGTTAGTCCAGATGCTTTTTCTTGGGTTTCTGTTAGATGTTTCTGAAGGTCCTCGACTCTTTCCTCTGCAGCCTTTTTGTTTTCGGACAGTCTCTCAAGAACGTTTCTTAGGTTTTCTTTCCACTTGTCTGAGGCTTCAGTTAATGGCTCATCCTGGTGTCCTTCATGTTCCTCAGAGCAGATGAAAGCTGTGTCTTCTTCAGAGCCGTAATGTCTCACACATTTCTTGGGAGTGGAACATGTGAAGTTGAGTTTAGTGAAGACGTGCTCCTCAGACTTACTGTGGCCTCGCAAGTGGTTATCGCATAGAGAAGTGTTACAAGTCAAACAGGATATAACAGCTTGTAGAGGAGAAAAGGTGCAATCCGTACAGAAGATCTGATCTTCTTCACTCACAGGCTGTGCTGTCGGGAACACCTGATGTTCGGGAGACTCAACTCTGCACTCCGGACAGATATAATCTCCAGATTCCTCCAGGGTGTCCTGCACATCGATACAATCCTGGCAGAAATTGTGTCCACATCTCAGCCTTATCGGATCCTTGCAGATACTGAGACAAACGGAGCAAATGAGCTTATCTGCCAGATCAGCAGACGCCATTCTCGAAAATATTGAAGACGAGTTAAAAACGTCTCAGAAATCTAGTGGAGCGTGTTTTACCTTATTCCTATTCAGGGCGAGTCTGAAATGTCAGACCTCACCTTTTATGAATTATTATTAACTGGTTCTGCCCCTGGCTATAGTAGACTATAAATGTTTAATTGAATACACAAGCAGGAGAAAACTTTCATGTTCTCCTGTATAAACTTCCTATGTAGGATCTTTTTGGAATCCTATTAGCTATTGAGTTCAGAACAGTAGCAAGCAGAGAACGGACTGGTCCTGCAGACAAAGCTTGTGGGCCCTTTCCACAATCGTGATACATGTCAACAGTTACTCATGCTGTCCCTATAGATGTGTACCTGTACCGCCCCGCGCTCGGCTGCAGCCGAGCCGCTCTGATCCGGGCTCGTTGGTGGGTGGCTCAAGCGCCTTCTGACCCGGGGTCACTTTGCTCTGAAAGGGTGCTGGCGCTACTTAGGGGGGTGGTAGGTAGGTGTACGGCCGGAGCCGTGTTTAAGTTCGTGACGCCGCCCACGGGTTGTGGTGAAGGTAGACACCACCGCTGCAGTTGCCGGGCACCCGGGGTAGATGGTTATGCAGCAAGATGTTAACCCCTCCATGGGCAGGGATGATGGCCCCCGGACCCGTTGGGGAGAGTAGCTGGGTGGTGCATGGCCGGATGGCACTGTTGTACTCACTGTTATTGACACACACAAGTCTCTGGTAAACAAAGTTGATGGCGGTCGGTGCCGGCTGCGTCTGGTCCCCCACCCGGTTCGGTGGTCTTGGCCTTTCTCCTGCACCGTGTAGTGTATGTGTAGACTGCCTGCGCTTCAGCGACGGGAGTCCACTCCCCGGCTGTGTATGCCTGGAGAGCCCGTTTGCCCGCAGACGCTGGCCCGTGCGACCTCTCTGCCTGTGCGGTGGCTTTCAATCCCCCTCGGTGGGCTGTTGTCTTCAGTCGAGACTTGGGTGGGAAAGAACCAAAAGCCCAGACTGCAATCAGTCAATTAACTCAGTCCAGTTGGTTCTGGACCTCGTTTCAGGGTCTGAGTACCCCCCTGTGTGCTCTGGTTTGAGTCGGTTCCCCAGGTCGGTACCGGCGGGCCACTACCCTGTCCTGGTCTACCACGGTTCCACCGAACAGTCTTCCCGGCTCCTGCAGGCTAGGCCACCATCTGCCTCCTAGCCAAGGCACCAGGGCTCCAACCCCGGCACCTGTCACTGTCCTACAGGCCTGTCCTCCTCTATTGCTCAACGCTCAAACTCCACTCTACTCTCATCTGTCTGTGTTTCCAGCCTCAGGCCCTCTGGACTCGGTGGGCGTGGCCAACCGCCTAGCACTGCCCCCCTGGTGTGTCCATCAAGCTCTGAGGGAGGTGACTAGGTTTTATGGTTTGGCTGGTGTTACCTTATTGGGGGACAGGTGTTGTGCGGGGGTCTGTGACTACCTGGCTAGTCCAGGGCGTCACATACCGCCCCCGTGTCAGCGGCCGAGCGGAGTACCACCGCTGCTGTTGGGGCGCCCGGTGGCGGTGATATGGCAGCAAGGTGTTTAACCCCTCCGTGGGTAAGGGGGTTGTGCCCCAGGGCCCGGTGATGGTAGCGAAGGGGTGCCGTTGGGGAGGAAAGGGTTTCTGCGTACTCACTCAGTCCAAGAATACTGACACCGACAGCTTGTAAACCAGAACTCTGAGCACCGCTGCAGCAAGGAGGGAGCACGCCAGGATCCGTGCCCTTGGTGTTGCTTGTTAGCCTGTGATCTTTTCCGTGGCACCTTCTCTGTTTGGACCCTATAATGTGGAACTAGTCGGGTCCCGCTCACCCGTATGGCTAACGCAGTGATCTTGCTCTTAGAGTTCACGCTTGGGATTTGATGGACTGTGTTTTGGGAAAAATCCTATCCCCCTCGTTGCGCTAGTACCCCGATTTTTGTAGCGGGTGAAGGATGAATCTTGAAGACTTCACCCCCGTCGGGTAAATTACCAGGACGCTTGAAGCTACTTCCCGACCTAGGGTCTACGTACCCCGTTGTGTCCTGGCCCCTGCCCGGAAATGGCTCAAGGCCGCCGGCTGCCCTCATCGGCAATCCGTGCCCCTTGACACTATCCCCTGCTGTCGCGGGCGAAGGGGTTGGGAACGCCGCTCGCCTGGGATTCGCTGGTGCTCGGGTCCGGTGCTTCTGCTCCTCGGTGGCTCAAGCACGGGGCCAGACCCGGGGCTTGAGCAGCGCCTCCTCGCCCACGAGTGAAAAGGGGAGGTTAGTGGTGGGATGTCGGTCGTGACGCCACCCACGGGGTTGTGGTGATGGTTGGGCACCACCGCTGCTGGTGATGGTGGGGGCTCATCCGGGATCGGTGTTGTGGCGCAGCTTTGGTGTTAACCCCTCCGTGGGTAGGGGCGGTGTGTCCCGGGGCCCGATGGGGGTTGAGAGGGATGCTGCAGGGTACAGTGCTGCGGTGCCTGATGGCACTGGTGTACTCACAGTTAAACCACACAGTCACTGGTAAACTAAAAACTGCCGGTGTCCGCAGCCTTCGGTGCGGATGGTGTTTGGGTCCCTCTCACAGTGCAGCAGGATCCGGTTCTTGCCCTGCAGCCAGACGCTTCTTTTTCCTTCCCAGTCGGGAACAGGGAGCACACTCCCCTGCAGTGATCCGGGTCTTCCCGGGGTACCGGTGGGCCGCTACCCTGCCCCGGCTACCTCGGGCCCCTTCCTCACCCTTCCCTTCTTCACAGCAGCAAGGAGCTATCCTCCCCTGGTCTGCTCTCTTCACACTCCTCAAACACTGTGCTCTCGCCCCTCCCCCCTCCTGCTCAGTTTAGCTCTTACACTGGGGGGGATAGATTTCTAGATTTAGAATAGATTTCTAAAGGTCATCTACCATGCTTTAAAGTGTAGAAATAGTACCAAAATATAATTAAAAAACAAATGAAAATAAAAGCCAATGTTGTCTCAACAATCCAGTCTCCTCGAGTGACATCACAGGTGAAAGTGTGTGTGTGTGTGTGTGTGTGTGTATAATATATTTATTTTTTTTAAATTTTGCTTTAATCACTTTTTGTTTTAGCCTGTAAATGACATGAATTGTAAATGTTGGTTTTACGGTAGTACAGTATCCTATTCTAGTTTGCTCATTAATCAGGTGTACTATGAAGAACTGTGCTTTGTAATATCTTATAGCATTTTGCCTGCTGACATTTATGTAATATTTTGCTATTTAATTGAGTCTTTATTTTCATTTGGTTTTTAATTATTATATTTTGTTACTATTTCTACACTCTTTAAACTCTGTACATGTTCTATATTTCTATTTATGTAATCCTTGACAGGTTAGCACACAGAACCGGTCTTTCTACCAGCAGCTATACCATTTACGAGGAGCGCCAGTGTTTTATTGTTTGGGGTTGTTGGGTGTTTGGTTTTTTCCAAGCCCCCCCCCCCCCATCTCTAAAAGGTGCTATTGACACAACTTTCTCACCAAATGTCTCTAACAACCTTATCCAATCCACACAGACAAAAATTTACAGACATCTATGGTTTTATTTCTAAGTATAATTATAAAAAAAAATGACACCAGGAAAGTATTGAACACTTGAAGAAAGATGTAATAACCCATGGGAAATTAAAACCAGTTTAAATCTAATTGTAAATTAGAAAGCAATCCTACCACATAGTGAAAAATATCAGCTGGTTCAATTGGTGGCCTATAAAAAGGTCTCATTACAAAGATGCCACACAAGAAACCGCTCATGATCGGTAAAACCAGTGAGCTGTCTCATGACCTTCTCTACCTTATTGTTGCAAAACAAACTGATGGCATTGGTTACAGGAGAATTTCTAAACTACTGAAGGCTCCAGTGAGCACGGTTGGAGGCCATAATCCGGAAGTGGAAAGAACATAATTTCACTATGAATGATCCACGACCAGGTGCTTTCCACACGAATTCAGACAGAGGAGTGAAAAGAAATATCAGAAGAATTGTCCAAGAGCCAAAGATGTGGAGAGCTACAGAAAGACCTGGAATCAGCAGGTACAACGGTTTGAAAGAAAACAATAAGTAATGCACTCAGCCTCCATGACCCTTAGCGTATTCTTTGTATATAGAACAGGGGGTAGGATAGGGGAGGTAGGTTGGGTTATGTTTGATGTATAATTGTACTTTTAAAAAGTTATCTTATTTCATAATAATAAAATAAATCTCAAGATTTAGACAAGTTTGTGAAATACTGAGAGAATATAGTCTGGTCAGATGAGACCACAATGTAACTTCATAATACCATGCTTGAAGGCCAAAAGGCACTGCGTATCACCCCCAAAAAGCCATGTTAACAGTGAAGTTTGGAGGTGGGAACATCATGGTGTGGGGCTGTTTTTCAGCATACAGCACTGGCAAACTTCACATAAATGAAGACAGGATGAATGGAAAAATGTACTGAGACATTCTTGATAAAAAAAAATCTGCTGCTATCTACCAGGATGAAGATGAAACGAGCGTGGACCTTTCAGCAAGACAATGATCCCAAACACAAAGTCAAGGAATCTCTCTCAATTGGATTCATAGAGAGAAAATTAAAGCTGCTAGAATGGTCCATCAGTCACCAGACCTGAATCCAATAGAAAATGTATGGAAGGAATTAAAGCTCAGAGTTTATTGAAGGAGCTAATGAGACTTTCAGGATTTGAAGTGTTTGTGTGGAAGAATGACCCAATGTCAAACCTGAGCAATGCATGCCACTAGTTTCTCAATACAGGAGGACTCTTGATGCTTAATCACAAACAAAGGCTTTTCTATGAAGTATTAAATAATTTTCAGTTAGCATGTTCAATACTTTTTTTTTCCCTGTCTCATTTCTCGTCATTACACCACTAAATGTATGATGTATGCACATCTATGCTTTGATTTCTTTGCCTGTGTAGATTGGATTTGCAGTTACTGACATCTGGTGAAAAATTCAAGTCAACAGCACCTTTTTAAAAATATATTTATTTACAAAATAGTAGATGTGTTGAATATTTCACCCGCTGTGTAATAATAAAAAAGTGAGTTAGCTGTAAGGCATCGAATGTTCTCATACTCTACCTCTACTTTGAGTTAGGCCTCGATTCCACTTGCATTTTGCACGGACGAGTGCAATCTGATAAAATATCGGACCGCACTTGCACCAGTACAAAACTATGGGGCAGTGACCATCTGCGATTGCTTTCTCATACCCTATCAGCATGAGAAAAGAATTGCAGCACGCTGCGTTTAGCAGCGATTTCTCGTCTCACGCACACCCATACAACTCTATGGGAGCGTGTGAAACCTCGCACTACACTCGCATATCATCCAACCGCAGTGCGATGTATGCAGAGAGAAGAGGGAGAAAGTTCCACACACCCCCCCCCCCCCCTTCTCCGCAACTGTAACCCATTTACAAACGTTAGTGTGTCAAAAAAGTCATACAAATATTCTTAAAGGGAACTGGTAAGGTCCAATATGCACCCAGAACCACAAGCTAATCCCTGCCTAACTGTCCCTGTATCTGGTAGCATAGATAAAGGTATCTTTAGAAAAAGTATTTCTAAAGATCTTTTACCGTATGCTAATGAGCGAGGGGACTAGTCCCCTGGGCGTTAGTTCCCCTTGTCAGTCTGCTCCATTAGCATGTAAGAACACCCCTGTGGGCATGCTAATGAATGTGCAGCGTCAGGACGATCTCACCTCTCCGCTGCTATCACGTCTGAAACTGGATTTCAGCTCAGTGCTCATGACCTTGGAGTTGCCCAGATGAGGTAATCGCATTCACAAATTCAGATCACAAGTCCTTTTCGATTCATAAACTGCAAACCATTTCAACAGAAGGTCTTAATCGTGAGTCTGACCTTAATTTTTAGACTTTAAAACTCCATTCACAACTGCAGTATTATTCTACACTGGTGACACACGATTGCGGGAAACATTGGTTTCTTTACTACTCTAGAGCAGTGATGTGACTAGAGGTTGATGGGCCCCGGTGCAAAGTTTGCACCTAGGCACCCCCAACCATGCACAGACACTCTGGGTACGGAATAATGATGCCAACACTCTGGGTATAGGATAGTGTCGCTGACACTTGGCTCTTTCCCTCAGCATTAATGTTTCCCATGATCTGAAATCCCTCTTTCTATCAGCACCCAGGTTTCCTATGTTCTGATATCCATCTTGTCCTCAGTCAGCACACACCTTCCTCATGCTCTGCTATACAGCTTTCCCTCAGCACACAGCTTTCCCATGATATCAGAGCATGGGAAAGCTGGGTGCTGAGAGAAGATGTATAGCAGAGCATGGAAAAGGTGGATGCTGAGGGAAAGGGTCTCTTTCTCTCGGCACACAACTTTCCCATTCCATGCTTTTTATCTTTGTCCCCTCTCGTATATAGCTCTCCAAATACTGTAATGGCCCCACAACACAGCCTTCCATACTGTATATAGAAAAAAATTAAAAGAATGAGCTTTAGAAGGCCGTTCATATTGAAAAAATGCACCTTGAGAGTAAATATGCAAATTTATTAAAAAAATCACACAAGGGCACCGTCAAAACATGATATACAGGAGATAAAATTCAACAGTGATTGGATATAGAGAGACAGGGAAATCCCTATCCTGGGACATCTACAACATCCATATAATAGGCTTATCCATGAACACCACGAATAAATCCTCACACATGATCACCACATAGTCACAACATAGTCACACATGTTATAATCTAAACAGAACAGATCAGATCAAAGGTCCATATCATATGCGGTAACATGGAGTCATTCCTTACCCATAATAAAGTGCATGTACTGAGGTAGATATCCGGTGGGATGGGGGAAGCTTTTATCACTCCACACCAGGGGTCATTGGCTAGTCGGACACAAGGGGAGGACCAGAGGACTAGACTACCTAGTGGGAGGGGACAACTAGCAGTCTAGAGCAGTCGGTAGCGGTGTGGGAAGTGGAAAGACGTGCCTAGAGCTGGGTTGTGTAACGGTGACCTGGAGGCACAGGAGAGTGGTCGCCAGGGCAGGTACACCAGAGTACCAACTGGGAATAGGGCCCTAGGTCAGGTGACCGTTTCAGACGGCCTGGCAAATACTTGCACAGTGAGGGGACCTTCAGGGACCTCACTAAGGCTAAGTTCACACTTCCGTTGTTTTGCATCAGTCACAATCCGTCGCCTAGAGGAATTACGGTATCCTGCAAAATATTTTGCAGGAATCCTGTTTTTCCCCATAGACTTCTATTAGTGACGGATTGCGACTGATGAAGCTGCGTTGCATCCGCTGTGTCGCGGTCAGTCGTTTAACTGACCGCCAGGCGGGAGCAACGCAGCCTGTAACGTATTTTGAGCAGCGCGATCCGTAGGATTTTGCTGCGCATGCTCCCTGCCCCCGTAAGGCTACTTTCACACTTGCGTTGGATGGCTTCCGTTGCTATTGAGGAATTACAGTAACCGTTGTAGGAAACAGTTATATGCCTCATAGACTTCTATTAGCTACGGATAGCAACGGATGGTCTTGCATTGCATCTGCCCCGCGGCGCATCAGTTGTTTTGACGCTGACCGTCAGGTGGATGGAACGCTGCATGTAGTGTTTTTCTGCACTTCAAAAAAACGCAACCTGCAGGATTCCGTCGGCGTCCGTTTTTATAATGGACGCCTATGGTGGCGGATTCCGTTAGAATCCGTCATTTGACGGATTCCGTTAACGCATCCGTCTTTACACAACTGCGCGTGCTCAGATGTGTAAAGTCAAGGAAAAAAAACCTACAACGGATTGCGTTATTTTGTAAGATCCGTATCATCCGTTGTGCCACTATATGCAACGCATCCGTCACACAATGCAATGCTACGGATCCCGTCCAACGCAAGTGTGAAACTAGCCTAACCAGGATAAACATCGGGTAACCAAGCAATGCGCTTTGGTTAGTTACCCGATATTTACAGTGGTTACGGGTGTAGGGAGCCCGTGCTAAGCGGTGTATGCTGGTAACCAAGATAAATATCGGGTAACCAAGCAAAAAGTGCTTTGCTTTTAGTTACCCGATATTTACCCTGGATACAGTGTGCAAGGAGGCCGACACTTCCCTCCCGCACTCCGCATGTGTGTACACACACACACACACACACACACACACACACACACACACACACACACACACACACACACACACACACACACACACACACACACACACACACACACACACACACACACACACACACACACACACTTGTCCCCAGCCCTGCAGTCCCCGCTCCCCGCGGCACTGACATCCTCGGCTCCGCCCCCTCGTGCTCCGCCCCCTCCTACACTCCGCATGTACACACACACACTCACCTGTCCCCAGCCATGCAGACCGCGGCACTGACGTCCTCAGCTCCGCCCCCCCCCCCCGCACACAACGGCGTCCGACAAAGAAATTCTTTTCTTTGTCATGCGTTGTACAACGCATCAGTCACATGCGTCAAGCAACGCCTGTGACTGATGCAAAACAACGGAAATGTGAACTTAGCCTAACACACAGATCCGGGGGCACCAGCAGTAAAGCAAGGATCAGGGTTCCGAACACAGACTGGCCCTACAGGGTCCACACTGCCCGCCGTACGGACAAGGAAACTTCCACAAGAAGGGACAGTTGGGCCCCAAAATCGCTCCATGCTACGGGGACCCAACCACACTGAGGGCCGGGGACAGAGCAACCGAGTCATCAACTGGCACTGGAACTACAGGGACCTGAACCAGCCGTCCAAGGGTCAAGAGTGAGTAGAGACTGTTAAATACAACCCACGGTGTGGCCTCCCTTATTGCTCCATCATACGTCTCCCCGGGCTCAGCCCTACCTGCGGAGGGCCTACCACCACAGCTGCCATTACCACCAGCCCTAGGAGTAACCAACTCAGCAGCGGCGGTTCCCCAATATTAACTGCAACCTGCAGGTGGCGTCACACCAATGACTTTAATCTCCCCTGTAAATACTCCCCATTAAAAAGCACCCAGGGCACGGGACAAAAGTGACATTCTCTGGTGATACACTGCCCGGGACAGAGTACCCCATTCCCTGGGTGACACACACAACTCTCCTCTGATTGACGATGGATTGATGAAAAAGAAGCCACAATACCAAAACTTAACTATTTTACATGCATTTTTATATTTGATATATGTAGCCATAATTGCAAAGTTTTTTTATGTGATGACTTTTTGGATTTTCTATATTTTATTTTGGATATTTCAGGGAAACATTTGTTCGGATGGTAGATTGAATCATTCATATTGTGAGGTGCACTATTTACCGCACAGGGGAAGGCATGCTTTTAATTCTTCACGACCGATGATATACCTGTATGACTCTTTAAATATGGTCTCTCGTATTGCCGTGTTCAGAAATGCCCAATCTATCAAAATACAAAATCAATTCATCTGATTGGTACACGGT
Organism: Anomaloglossus baeobatrachus; assembly: GCF_048569485.1. Taxonomy (NCBI): domain Eukaryota; kingdom Metazoa; phylum Chordata; class Amphibia; order Anura; family Aromobatidae; genus Anomaloglossus; species Anomaloglossus baeobatrachus. The sequence goes on from NC_134357.1 coordinate 493,734,727, forward strand.
GTACTGAGGATACATTTCAAATGCCAAAATTACAGGGGTTTTTTTTTTTTTTTTTTTTGGTCGCCACAACATTGCACTAAAGTACAATAACAGACAATCCAAACATAGCATCTGTCAAAAAAATGGTGCAATTAAAAACACCAGCTCAAGAAGCAAAAAAAAATGCAGTCACCGAGCCCCATATCCTACAAAAGTAATGGAAAATGGTGACAAAAGGATAATTCTTAGATAAAACTATACATGTTTGGTATCTACCAACTTGTACTGACCTGGGAAATCCTAATGCTAGGTCAGTTTTTAAAAATAATGAACACAGTAAATAAAATTGTGCAATTGCAGGCGCTTTTTTTTTTTTTTCTATATTTTTGCAATTTCACCGCATTTGGAAAATATATATACATAATTTTTCTTTTTCCTTTTTCTTCCAGTACAATATTGGGCAGAATGGATGGTGTAATTTAAAAATATAGCTCGTTCCTCAAAGTAAAAAAAAAAAAGCACTTATGGCTCTTGAAAGAAGGGAAGGAAAAAACAAAAACGGAAAATCGGCAAGTTTTTGCTACCTCATCTGAGAGCAGTATAATGTAGAGGCAGAGACCCTGATTCCAGCGATATATCACTTATTGAGCTGTTTGCTGTCATTTTGATAAAATCAATGTTTTCTCTGGTGCAGATCTAGCAGTTATACAGAGCTGGACTACCTGACTGCGCTCCTAGTAGTCCTGTTATGATGATCTACTGCTGATTAATCAGTGATTTTTTTTTTTTTTTTTTTTTTTATCAAAACTACACTAAGCAGCCCAGTAAGTGACACATTACTGGAGTCAGAAAATCTGCCCTCATGTTAAACTGCTCTTAGATTAGGTGGCAAAAACCTGATGACAGATTCCCTTTAAGTGCTTTACTCGGACTTGCTTGCGCAGTGCGCGTCTGAAGCCTGCGATTGAACACCCGGAAAAGAAGCCTGCTGCAATGCGCGCAGGATAGAATGAGCGACGGGGACGACACTCCATGGTATCCTGCCCACAGGGGCGTGATACCACGGAAAGTATGGAGACGTCCATAGGGCAAGGCGCTGCCCCTGTGACCACATTCCCTGCTATTTACATACGAAATATAAAGGTAATTGTTTTTTATTACTTTCATATTATACAATTTTACAGCACAGGGATGGGTAGGGAGGTGTAATTAGGGCACACAAGCGTCTGCTGATAGGTCAGAATGCATATTCTAGGTGACAGGTTCCCCTTAATTGAGAATTCTTAACCAGCAGTCCTCCCAAATGAGAAAGGCAGGATACACTGGCTCGGTGAAGGTTGTTTTTACTGTGTGTAGGTGTAAAATGGTGCCACTTAAGTCATAAAAAGACAAGTGTCCGGCCTCATAATCCAGATACATGGCTATTGTCTGACTGGAGGGTATGTGAGGTATTGTTACACTTCTATTGTCATAATTAATGGAATACGTATTTTTAAGCCTACACAAACACCAGGATTTTTTGTTATTTCCAATTGCAGATGTTTGGCCTTTTCTCTCTATAGTGGCGTAAGCCACTCCTAACCTAAAGGTTCCAGTTCTTCTTGTTTCTACTTCCCAATAATGTTGCCCTGTAGAAAAACTTTTAGTACATAAAACTTGATGGAACTGAAATCTTGTTGGGGTGTTAAGGAGATTGTTCTGAACTACACAAGATGCAAATCTTAAGTCTACAGAAACATCTAAAGAGTTTGCTGCTGTCTCAACATCCAGGAAAATGTGCGGGTCCACCGGGATGTAGGCTCTCCTCTTTATACTGGTCACAATGTCCGCTAAGCCCTTGTACAAGGTGGCCGCGATCAGACCTTCATCAAAACCTTTTATAGACTGTAGGATGTCCATTTTCTCGCTCTTGTCACTGATCTCTCCTTTGGACGAACTTGAAGATCCTGCTTGTAAAAGAGCGAGTGGATCAGTCATACGGCACAACTCCTCAAGATGATGTATCTCTCTGGACAACTCGTCCTTCTTAATTTCCAGCTGACCAATCAAGTCAGAGACTGAGAGTGACGCTCGTTCCTCTTGACTGGAAATCTCACAAAATACTTTCTTCTCTAGTAAATCTAACTGCCTTCTGACATCTCTGAACACAGTGGTGATTTTATCCTTTAAGCAAGCTGCTTTTTCAGACATATCTGTTTTTAGGTCTTTCAACGTCTCCAAACTTCTCTTCATCTCCTGTCTCTTTGAGGTCAAGTGTCCAAGATGTTGCTTCAGGCTTTCCTTCTTCTTTTTGGAGGCCTCTGTCAGGGATTCAATCTGGTGTCCCTTGTGTTCTCCAGCCAGGCCACAAGAGAAACAAACACAGGTGGCATCCTTAGTACAGTAATACATGAGCACTTTCTCATGGGTGGAGCACTTTCGGTTCACCGTTGATGTGATGGGTTCTATCAGGATGTGGTCCGTTGACTTGCTGTGTACCTTAAGGTGGTCCTCACACAATGCAGCTTCGCACAGGAGGCATGACTTAACAGCTGCTACACTGCAATGAATGCAGTAAGTGCAAAAGATGTCCGCTGTCTTTCGTTCCTGCTGAACGGAGAGGAAATGCTTGGATATGTTACTCACTCGCATTCTTCTGCAGCGATGGTAATTCCTGAACCTCCTCTCTGCATTCAGGACATGTAAGACTTGAAGATCCAAGTTGTGCTTTACGCACATTCTCGATACACTCCTGGCAGAAGCTGTGTCCACATTTCAGACTTACAGGATCGGTATAGATGTTCAGACAGACGGAACAGGTCAACTCTTCTTTCATAGAAGCGGACGCCATATCCGAAGGTGTAGAAATGGGAATGAAGGAAATGTAGGGTACGACCTCTTTCACATATAGCTCCTGGAGGATAGAACTCCACCTCCTGTAAAGCATAAGTTTCGATTTCCTCCAAAAGGGTGTGGAGAGCTCTTAGCCAGTGGAATTTTTTTTTTTTTCTTTTAACTTTGATGTTCCTTGTACCTGTTGCATGATGGCTGAAAAAATAGAACAGGCAGTCTATGAATTTTATCTGTTGTATTTTGGTTGCCGTAGCCAACAAGTATGTTATGTGACTGGAGTCTGCAATATATCAGCGTTTGTGGCAAGTATCTATCCTTTTGTAGTAAATATCGGTACTTGTATGATTGTGACTGACTTGGGAACCTGTCACCAGGTCTTCCCCCTATAAGCCTGGGCCACCACCAGTGACCTCTTATATACAGCATTCTAGAATCCTGTATAGAAGAGCCCAGGCCGCTCTGTGTAGAACATACAAAAATCCCCTTTTATAATACTCTGGTCCGATGTGTGTTGGTGCTCTGGTCCGTTGCCTCCTATCTGCGGCAATCGCAGTCCTTCTTCTGAGGCCCGTTTCCATGACTTGTCCTACGTCATCCACACTGGCCGCCATTGAGGTCCTGAACAGGGCAGATCAAAGTACTGTAGTGTGCATGTGTGAAGCCCTGGCCTATCAGGTCGTCACAGGGTATTGTGCAAATCTGCCCTTTTTGTGCAATATCCACCTCCACCATGGTTAGGGGTCCCTAACCTATGGTGTTACCAAAACCAGCTAATAAAAATCCTAGGAACACTCTGCACCACACCCACCAGACACACTAGTGGACGGCCTGTGTGGAATAGGGTCGCCCACTTGGGAGGGTTTGTTAAGGGGAGGTCAGGAGTGTCGGTCAGTTTGTGTGAGGGAGAGAGAGTAGCGTTGGAGGTTAAAGAGAGGTCAGGAGCTGGGCTCCTTGGAAGTACTAGGTAGCGGATGTTGGTCTGGGCCTGGTAGGAGCTGGAACCCCAGTCGCAAGGGATCGTGACAAGGGGCACGGCGTTGTCGTGGAGGACAGCCGGCGGTCTTGTACAATCACCGGGCAGGGGCCAGGGCACGACTGGGTATGTGGACCTTAGGTCAGGGAGTATCGTCGGGCAACCTGACAATTTACCCGACGAGCATGGAGCCTTTAAGATCCGCTCTCCACCCGCTCCAAAATCTGGGTACTAGCGCAATGAGGGGGATAGGACTTTCCACAAATACGGCCCAGAAAATCCCAAGTGTGAACCCTGAGAGCAAGCTCCCACAGTTAGCCATACTGAGGAGCGGGACCCGATTTAGTTTCAAGCTATAGGGGCCAACTAGAAGAAAACAAGGTGCCAAGGAAAAGGTCACAGATCAACAGGCAACACCAACAGAAACTGGAGCCAAACTAGCTCCCCTCAGCGGTGTCCAGAACTTTGGTTTACGAAGTTGTCGGTGTCAGCTTTATGGACTGAGTGAGTACGCGAGTGACCCCCTACCTCCCCAACGGCACGGCCCTCCACCATCAGAGTCCCGTGGAGGGGTTAAACACCTAGCCGCCCACTCAATCGCCACCGGGAACTCCCAGCTATAGCGGTGTTACTCTATCTTACCATGTGTAAAAATGTTACCCCTGATGAAGCCACACATGGTGGCGTAACGCGTGGGGGAGGCGCACCCACACTTCCTCTCTCATTATTTACTCATCTGGTATTGTATTCAGGGCTGTGGAGTCGGAGTCGGAGTCGGAGCTCATTTTGGTGGAGTCGGAGTCGGAGTCGGAGTTGGTATAAAATGCACCGACTCCGACTCCTAAAATATATAAGAAATTGGGGACAGTAGTGCAATGCAGAATGTGCTGAATATTTTACTAAATAATAACATTTAGTATAATGCTTATATTTAAGTGAAAAATGTATTGTAGTACAATGTGAACATCAGACATTTAATTGTTTTTATGATACAATAATCAAGATATTTGGATAGAACATAAAATATTTATTGGAATACAACTTTAGAACACAAAAAACTAATAAATTGTAAATATGTAATATATATATATATATATATATATATATATATATATATATATATATATATATATATATATATACACAGTGTATATACACACAAGATATATATGTAATCTACTGTATATTACATAGTGTATTACATATTTACAATTTATTACAGTTTTTTGTGTTCTAAAGTTGTATTCCAATAAATATATTTTATGTTCTATCGAAATATCTTGATTATTGTATCATAAAAATTATTAAATGTCTGATGTTCACATACACATATTCATGTACTACAATAAATTTTTCACCTAACTATAAGCAATATATGTAGGAGTCGGAGTCGGAGCCGGAGCCGGAGTCTGAGTCGGTGCAAGAGAATTTGAGGAGTCGGAGTCGGAGTCGAAGGTTTGGCTTACCGACTCCACAGCCCTGATTGTATTGGCTCTCTCTGATCTGTACCATATTTATGTTAGTCCTACATTTGGTGACTATGTATTGCTGTATACTGTTCTCTGGTACTGTTATTTTTGAGCCTATGTGATTTATTCCATCTGCATTATTCCATGAGGTTTTAGTGGTGATGTGCTAAACTGTTCATGGGTGGATCACCCCTTTGATCTTTCCCAGTTTTAAGTGTTCTTAATAATATTTCTGTGTTATTAATAAACTTTTTCACACTTTTTGCATGCAACAAGGGACTCCTCTTGCTTCATTCCATTATTTTGGATTTTCCAGTACATGTTTGGTGTAGTTGTGCCCACTCTTTCCCATGTGTTGTGTTCTATGTTCTATGTATGGGTTGGAGCACACTTCCATAATCTATTTATTCAAGGTGGTGCCGTCCCCATTTGTTTCTTTTACTCTATCTTACCACACCACGGGTGGCGTAACAAACTATTCAACACAGCGTCGTCGTCCCCCTTTATTATTGAAGTGGCTACACACTCGCACTCACTCACCCAAACTCTATTGTATGAAGACTGGGATAGTGAAGCCGGCGGTGATTGGGCTCCGGGTGACCGAACACCCTCACATGAGCCCCGGTAACCCAATGACACCGCTGGAACGGCACCACACGGGAGGTTAGTATAAGATATTTTTTTTTTTTTTTTTATTGGTAAAACCAAGGGAATGAGAAGGGGTTGCTGAAGAAGTGGACAACCCCTTTTTATCTGTTTCATTTAACCAACGCTATTTGGTCAAACTATATTTGACTTTGTTCTTTCAATGACTCTCTAATTGAGTTGATGGTCCTGTATTTCTTGCTAAAGGGAATCTGTCACCAGGTTTTTTGCCACCTAATCTGAGCGCTGCATTGGTGAAGGAAAGGAGACTTTGATTCCGGTTGTCTGACTTATTGGGCTGTTTAGTGTAGCTTTTATAAAAATCATTGTTTAATTAGCAGGAGATTATCATTGAAGGACAACTTGGCGTGCTGCCAGGTAGTCCAGCAGCTGCATGAGCTTGTTGTAACCCTGCTCTATATTCAACTGCTAGATCTGCAGCAGAGAAAAGTTATTTTAGCAGAATGACAGCAAACAGCTCAGTAAGTGACACATCGCTGGAAACGGGGTCTCTGTCTAAACATTATGCTGCTCTCAAATGGGGAGTAAAAACCTGGTGACAAATTCCCTTTAATGAAAGTTTCCATGATGGTATGAGCCCGTACTACGATTGGATAACAATGTACTGTGACATACTGTAGTCTTGCATAACATCTTATGCCTAAATGAGGTACTTAAAGCACCACTCCAGCATGGTGGTGACGGTGGCGCTTTTTTATACATTATAATTACAGAAAGAAACAAAATTCCAGGTTACCGCTATGTGAATTTTTTTTTTTTTTTTTTTTTTTTTTTTTTTAACTTTGTATGACCCCAGAAGAAGGCTCCTCAGCCGAAACGCGTAGTCGTTTAATAAGTTTTGACAGATTATTTCGCTATTGCTATGTTCTCATGTTTTTAATATTTTTCAATACATTTTTTTTTTCTTTTTTGCCTACTTGCTGAACTTTTTTTTTGTTCACTATATAACGCTAAAAGTGCCCTTCTGTCCCAATCCAGGATCAAACAGTTTCTCGTCGGCACGTGCTCAGTGCTCTGTTCATGTTGCAGTCAAATTCTACAATTTAAATGGCGCCGTGTCAGCGCGTGTGCATACCGCCATCTCCGGCACCATTTTATTGAAGACCCTGTCTCTGCGTAGATCAGTTTGTTAAAGATGATCTTCACAGACAATGTCTTTAATAAAATGGCGCCGGAGTTGGCAGTATGCGCATGCGGTGACTGCGGCCTCATTTTACTGAAGAATTGAACTACAACATGAACATAGTACTGCGCACACTGGCCAAAGGGATGATTATGGCGATGGCTGCGGCGCAAAATTTAAATTAAGGGTAGCAAATCAGCCACAAAAGATTAAAAAGGAGAGTGTGTGTGTGTGTGTGTGTGTGTGTGTGTGTGTGTGTGTATACATAAATAAAAATTTATATAATATGTATCTAAAACCGGCATAATGTAGAGACAGAGACCCGGATTCCAGTGATGTTGTTTACGGTATACATGCTGTTGTTTTGATAAAGTAGGTGTTTTGGTTTTGTGTGTGGTTTGTTGTGGAGATTGTTGTTTGTTTTTTTTTGGTTTTTTTTATTCTCTGCTACAGTCCTACTGAACGCTGGGCTGTGTGTAACGCTGATTGGCTGCTTTCTGTGTACTGTGCATAGTTAGAAAGCCGCTAATTGGTGTTGGATGTGGGAGTTAGACAGTAGGATGACTTCATGGCACAAGCCAACTAGCGCTCTAGTAATATCCTCATCATAAAACACTGATTTTATTGAAACCGACATGAGGCCCAGTAAGTGACACATCGCCGGAATTGGGGTCTCTGCTCTCAGGTTATGTAGTAAATAAATGCTGCCAGATTACCTTTCACTTGTCAAACAGATCAGTCATCCCATTAAGACTATATCCTGATGTCTCTTTTATGCAACAAAAAAATTATATTAAAAACGCTTAATATGTTATAACCCCCTTGCGTCATGGAGGGTGGAATTAAACAGATGCAGCCCCAGCGGATCCTGATCCCACGGCAGCTGGCTCCACAAGACTAAGACCAGGGAGCTGGAGTAGACTAGTAGACAGTAGGCAGAAACTGGTGCAGGCTGGTTCCAGAGGCCACTGGAGTATGGAAAGTGCAGGCAGGGTTTGGAGGACACAGGATATACACAGACGGGTGCATAGACCATGCCAAGCAGGAACAAAAGGTCACGGGACAGTACAGAGAAGGGGGTAAAGCACAGGAACCTGACTACTAGGATGTGCAGACTAGCTACAGGGACACATTGCATAGGCATTTCCCAATAGCGGAGGATACTTTATATATAGATAGATATAATATACACTGTGTAAAACCGGTGGTCGGGGAGCACTTCTGAGTTAGGTCGTGCTGGCCCTTTAAAAAAAAAAAAAAAAAAGTGGCGCAGCTGTACCCCAAGCACGCTCCCAAGAGCCCTACTGTGCGGGCTTCAGGAGCCAGGGGAGGGATCAGGAAGCGTGGAGGAGGAGGAACGTCTGCATCTCTGACACATGGCGGGCGGGCGGGCGGTCTGACTGGGGGACAGGGGGACCACGGGACTGGACAAAGGCTGCGGAGGTGAGCAGGGAAGAGCGTTGGCGTTCCAGGATTGGGAGCACAAACTATGTGACACTCCGGACGTATCAAACATGAATAGGATGTTCCAGAAGGCGGGGACAGTGAAGCCAGCTCTGAGTGGGCACAGGATTCGCGTGACACCACCTCACATGAGCCCTGGGAGAGCAAGTGCCGACACCACTGGAACAGCGCTGGCACGGGAGGGGTTTTTATTTTAACTGAGGGCAAACAACCCCTTTTAAAGAGACAACCCCCTATAAAGGGAACCAATCACAAAGATTTTTGTATATAACAAAGCTGATACCAGGAAGCAACATTTTCTGTTGGTTGAAGCTCCGCCCCTTCTGGTCACATGGGCATGACCTCACCACATTTCCTGCAAGTCAAAGTAAATCAATTGTATAATACTTATGCTGATTCTAACAGGAAGAGGGGGGATAACTATGCATACCCCCCCCCCTCCCTCCCTGATATTATCTGATCCTCAGCTGCTGTCACTCAAGAAGCTGATGATTTTATAAACTTTACTTTCTTGGATTTCATAACCTAAACATCCGATCTGACCACTAAAGGTATGTATATGTCGCACCCAGGGATATGGGGTACTCCGTTCCGGGCAGTGTATATCTTGACAATGTCACTCTGGTGGCCGTTGCCCGGTCCCGTGCCCTGGGCCCTTTTTGTAAAGGGGATATATTTACAGGGGAATAGAATAGTGTTCACACGTGACACCACTTGCGGTGTTGCGGCTATGTGGATGGAGCCGCCGCTGCACAATGTCCACTACTGGGGCTGGTGTTCATGGCAGCCTGGATGGTAGGCCCACCACATGCAGGGCCGGGCCCCAGAGGGTAGGTGTAATGATGGGTGCCGGAAGAAGGTAGTCCACACAAAGGTTCAGTGCAACTGGTCTTTACTCACTTTTGCTGGTGGTAACTGGTCACCTGAGGCCGGCTGGTTTCACCTTCAGGTCCCCTTTGTGCCAGTGTAGTAATCTGGTACCTTCTTTCCCTGCACCTGTCTCTGGGTAATGGGTCCCCGTGGCCTAAAGCAACTGGCCACGGCCGGTCCCCGGCCGGTGTTATTTCTTTCTACTTCTGTCCGTATGACGGTAGCGTGAACCCTGTGGGGTGGGAGTCTCTGGTCCTGTCCCCGGCTCTTTGCTACTGAGTTACGGATTTATAGGGTCAGCGAGGTCCTTGATGGTCCCCTCGCGGTGCAGGTGTTAACAGCTTCTGCCTGTCCTAGGGTCCTGTACCCCGTCGGTGCGTAGTTCCGAGAGTACTCCCCCAGCAACTACCCTCATGGGTACGAGGTTACGGTCAACCCCGTGTCAGTGCGTCTCCTCCTGTCAACTTTTTAACTACTCAACACTCAGACTATCTGACTCTGTCCTCAGTCCGCCCCTCCCCTGTCAACTAGTGGACTGGACTGGCTCCACCTCTAGGCGGCCATCCATGGGTCCGACCCTAGCCCTGTACTATTATATGGGGGATTGTTGGGGAAAACTGGGATTACCTGGATTTTTTTGTGTGAGACATTGGCCTTCCAGGCCCAAGGGGTAGGCCCTACATCCTGGTGGGAATGCAGAACCTTGTAGCTCCCTGATGGCTTCAGGGGGCGCTACATACAGAATCAGCCTGATAGTGCTACTATAGCACTGGCTATTTAGGTTATATATGAAAATCCTGGTGATTTAGTTCCCTTAAAGTCAAAATCGTTTCCTGGTATGTCAGATACAAGTGGTAAAAAAAAAAAAAATTGGATGTGGACTACCAGGCAGTGGCGTAGCTAGTGGTTCAGCTCGGGGGCGAAAGATCTGAATGGGCCCCCTAACCTGGTAACAACTATAGTATCACACCTTTAATAATGGGTATAGAGAAACCTCAGCAGATGACCGAGCTGTTACTGAAAATAAATATACACAAAGGCCAACACTGATATTACCGCCATATGGTGACCATATAGTGGTAGATATCAGTCCTGCAGTACATGTGAGAGATTATAGTACAGTTATAGGTGGTGACTTAAAGCTGATCTTTTTGATGGAGTCATTCACTTTTTCTCGTCTTTTCTTTCTGGCCCAGACATGACGACTTCTCCAGCCAGGGCTCATCTGCAGAAATTACAACACTCATCTGACTTCTCACATTTCCAGCCCCGACCCCCATCTATTCCCGACCCGCACAAACCCCTCATCCTCCTGATACCCCAATACTGAGCCACTGCTGCCATGTGCCCCTATTACTGCACCTGCTGTGTGGCACAAAAACCATGCTCCTCTTACTGCCACACATAGTAATGCCACCACTGTACCTCCACATAGTAATAATGCCTCATTTGTGCCCTCTAGATGGTGAAATTGCCCCCTCAAAATTATTATTGCCCTTGGAAAGTGCCCTAGAAAAGTGTCCACATTTTGCCCCTATAATGTAATAATGCCCCCAGTGTGCCTGTGATGGTCACAATACCCTGAGTACCCCTATAACAATAATGCTTCTTAAGTGTCCACTACTTAACATTGAAAAATGTCTCCTGAGTCACTCTCCCAGGTACACATGATGGTCCCCATAGCTATCTATACAAAGTGTGATGTCCCCACAGTTCTCTATACAGCTCCCTATAAAGTTATAATGGACCCACAACTTCCCTATACACTGTATAATGGGCCCATAGATCTCCTATACACAGTATGATGGGTCCACAACTCCCTATACACAGTATGATGAGCCCACAGCTCCCTATACACAGGATGATGGGTCCACAGCTCCCTATACACAGTATGATGGGTCCACAACTCCCTATACACAGTATGATGAGCCCACAGCTCCCTATACACAGTATGATGAGCCCACAGCTCCCTATACACTGTATGATGAGCCCACAGCTCCCTATACACTGTATGATGAGCCCACAGCTCCCTATACACTGTATGATGAGCTCACAGCTCCCTATACACAGTATGATGAGCTCACAGCTCCCTATACACGGTATGATGAGCTCACAGCTCATGTTATCAGGCCCTTATAATATACTAGAAGGTGGCCCGATTCTACGCATCGGGTATTCTAGAATTTACGTATTGTGTAGTTCATGTATGATTTTTGATATATATATATATATATATTATATGAGATGTTGTTGTGTGTAGTTACAAAGTGTCTGTGTAGGCGCTGTACATGTTCTGGGTGTTGTCTGGGTGTGGCGGGGGGTGAGAGCGGTGTTGTATGTGTGTTGCGTGTGTTGCGTTGTTTGTGGAGCGCTGTGTGTCTGTAGCGTTGTGTGTGTGTGTGTGTGTTGCGCGGTTTGTGTGTGTGTGTGGTGTGTTTTGGGGGGAGGTATGTTTTGTGCAATGTGTGTGTTGTGTGGTATGTGCGTATATTTGTGTGTGCCACGGTGTTTGGGTGTTGGGTGTTGTGTGTGTGTGTGTGTGTGTGCAGCGTTGTCTGTGTGTGTGGGTGTCTGTGTAGGGCAGTTGTTTGTGGTTCCCAGTGTGTGTGTGGTGTGTTGTGCAGTGCGTGTGTGTGTGTGTGTGTGTGTGTGTGTGTGTGTGTGTGTGCATCAGCCTCTCTTCTCTCAGCCTACCTCTCCCAGCCTCCCTCCTCCCAGCCTCCCTCAGCATCAGCCTCCACCAGCATCAGCCTCTCTCCTCCCAGCCTTCCCCATGATCAGCCTCTCTGCTCCCAGCCTCCTCCAGCACGCCGTGCTCCTCTGCCGACACTCACACACCCGATCGCATCCACTCACACACACCCGATCGCATCCACTCACACACACCCGATCGCATCCACTCACACACACCCGATCGCATCCACTCACACACACCCGATCGCATCCACTCACACACACCCGATCGCATCCACTCACACACACCCGATCGCATCCACTCACACACACCCGATCGCATCCACTCTCACACACCCGATCGCATCCACTCTCACACACCCGATCGCATCCACTCTCACACACCCGATCGCATCCACTCTCACACACCCGATCGCATCCACTCTCACACACCCGATCGCATCCACTCACACACACCCGATCGCATCCACTCACACACACCCGATCGCATACACTCACACACACAGACACTGACGATATCGCACATACGCGCTTATACTCACAACATCCGGAGGTATCACATGCTTCTGGCCATGTGATCCTCCCGCAGGTCCTGGAAGATCACAACAGCACAGTACCGCCGCCGAGAAGCAAGCGATATCCCAGGATGTTGTGAGTATGTGGATGCGATGTGATGTGTGATGTGTGTGTGAGAGTGAGTGTGATCTGATTTGTGTGTGTATGTGTGTGTGTGTGCTGTTATGTGTCTGTATTTTCCGCCGCTGCAGGACCTTGATGTGTGGATGCGATGTGATGTGTGTGTGAGGTGTGTGTGAGAGTGAGTGTGAGCCGGTGTACACTGGTAACTATGATACACATCGGGTAACTAAGGGACCTTAGTTACCCGATGTGTATAATGGTTACCAGCTTTCACGGCCTCCGTCAAGATCCCAGCATCGCAAGGTTATGTATGGCGCTGCTGGGATCCTGACGGAGCCGGTGTAGAAGCAAGCGATATCCCAGGATGTTGTGATGTGTGAGGTGAGTGTGAGAGTGAGTGTGATCTGATGTGTGTGTGTGTACTCACCTGGGAGTCGCGGCTCCGTGTCAGTTGGGCCAGAGCGAGCGTGCATTGCGTGAGGGGGGCGGGGCCTGCAGAGAGCCGGGGCGAGAGGCCAATCCGTGTGGGGGGGCGGGGCCATGGCGAGCCCAGCGGCCAATCAGCTTTGTGTCACCATAAGGACACAATTTCGGAGCATGACAGACAGACAGATAGACAGACAGAGACAGACAGACAGAATAAGGCAATTATATATATATAGATAACCCCCTCCCACACACACATCACCTCATTACATACACGCTAGCAGGCTCCCACACTGCACAATGCAATAGCCACACACACACACACACACACACACACATCCCCTATCGGGCCCAAACACTGCACAATAATGAACTCTCTGCCACCTGTCACCACGGTAACTTGCGTCCCTTCCTCACTGCACACAATCATAGATCTTCCCTGCGTCTTAACATCAGCCCAGAGCTCGGTGTGCAGCAGAGGAAGAGGGAGGCGGAGCCGGCACAGGTCCTGGAAGGGCAGCAGGGAATCCTCTGCACACAGTGTGCTGCTGTATGATGGGACCAGGGCCGTATTTACCATTAGGCACCCGTGGTCCCGTGCCTGGGGCGGCACCTTCTAGCAGTAAAAAAAACAACTTTTTTTTTTTTTTTTTTTTTTTACATATCCATTAAATCCGCTGCATTTTCCGAGGGGGGAGGGGGGAGAGGCGCACCTCCATTTATTTGTATCCGCATCAATTAAGACGCGAATGCAGACAAACTGCGGCGGCCGGGCACAGAGAGCTGATAGGCGCCGGCAGTTCCTGCGCCTGCACTTCCGGGGTCGCAGGCGCGCCAATCAGCTCCTTCCTCTGTGCTGCGTCCAATATTGTGTGGATTTCACATGCAGAGCTCACAGCAGGACGCCGCAGAGGACGCCGCGATAGAAGCCGGTGTCAGAAGAGGATACTCACGTGAGCCAGGAAGATGACAGCGGGCCCTGGAGCAGAGAGGCTGATGCTGGGGGAGGCTGGGAGGAGGGAGGCTGATGCTGGGGGAGGCTGGGAGGAGGGAGGCTGATGCTGGGGGAGGCTGGGAGGAGGGAGGCTGATGCTGGGGGAGGCTGGGAGGAGGGAGGCTGATGCTGGGGGAGGCTGGGAGGAGAGAGGCTGATGCTGGGTGAGGCTGGGAGGAGAGAGGCTGATGCTGGGGGCAGAGAGGCTGATGCTGGGGGCAGAGAGGCTGATGCTGGGGGCAGAGAGGCTGATGCTGGGGGCAGCTGGTGGAAGCTGGGGGAGAGAGGCTGATGCTGGGGGAGGCTGGGAGGAGAGAGGCTGATGCTGGGGGAGGCTTGGGGCAGAGAGGCTGATGCTGGGGGCAGAGAGGCTGATGCTGGGGGCAGAGAGGCTGATGCTGGGGGCAGAGAGGCTGATGCTGGGGGCAGCTGGTGGAAGCTGGGGGAGAGAGGCTGGGAGGAAAGAGGCTGATGCTGGGGGAGGCTGATGCTGGGGGAGGCTGGGAGGAAAGAGGCTGATGCTGGGGGAGGCTGGGAGGAAAGAGGCTGATGCTGGGGGAGGCTGATGCTGGGGGGAGGCTGATGCTGGGGGGAGGCTGATGCTGGGGGGAGGCTGATGCTGGGGGGAGGCTGATGCTGGGGGCAGAGAGGCTGATGCTGGGGGCAGAGAGGCTGATGCTGGGGGCAGAGAGGCTGATGCTGGGGGCAGAGAGGCTGATGCTGGGGGCAGAGAGGCTGATGCTGGGGGCAGAGAGGCTGATGCTGGGGGCAGAGAGGCTGATGCTGGGGGCAGAGAGGCTGATGCTGGGGGCAGGCTGGGGGCAGAGAGGCTGATGCTGGGGGAGGCTGGGAGGCTGATGCTGGGGGCAGGCTGGGGGCAGAGAGGCTGATGCTGGGGGAGAGAGGCTGATGCTGGGGGAGGCTGGGAGGAAAGAGGCTGATGCTGGGGGAGAGAGGCTGATGCTGGGGGGAGAGAGGCTGATGCTGGGGGAGGCTGGGAGGAAAGAGGCTGATGTTGGGGGAGGCTGGGAGGAAAGAGGCTGATGTTGGGGGAGGCTGATGCTGGGGGGAGGCTGGGAGGAGAGAGGCTGATGCTGGGAGGGGGGGAGGCTGATGCTGGGGGAAGCTGGGGGGAGAGAGGCTGATGCTGGGGGGAGAGAGGTTGATGCTGGGGGGGCTGGGGAAGAGAGGCTGCTGCTGAAGGCGGGGGAAAGAGGCTGCTGCTGAAGGCGGGGGAAAGAGGCTGCTGCTGGGGGAATGGGAGAGAGGGGCCAATGCTAGAGACAGAGGACAAGGGTTTAGGGATAGTGCAATGACAAAATCGATTGGAGGAGTGTAAGGACTCAGAATGAGAGGGGGGCAGCATTGGGAGCTCATTATGGAGAAAGGGCAGCATGTGTGGGCTCAGTATGGAGTGGAGCAATGTAGGAGTCAATATCAAGAGTTGTGTGTGTGTGTGTTTGGGAGGGGGTCAGCATAAGCGTTAGTGTGATGGTCTTAGTATGATGAATGGGGCAGCATGGAGGTGTCATTATGGAAAAGAGGAAGGCAGCATTAGGAGCTTATGGAGAGGGGCAGCATGCTTGGAGAAATTGTGAGGAGGGGGCAGCATGCATGGGACATTGTGAGGAGGGGGCAGCATGCATGGGACATTGTGAGGAGGGGGCAGCATGCATGGGACATTGTGAGGAGGGGGCAGCATGCATGGGACATTGTGAGGAGGGGGCAGCATGATGTGAGGTCAATGTACAGATCATATTTCATATTTGAGGAAGGTGTGGTGGGTATAATTTATAAGTGAGGGCAGTGTGTAGTTTATTAGGGGCAGTGTGACAGTCACAGTATATAAGTGGGGATGGTGTGGTGGGAATATTTTATACTCATGCTATGTTTTGATGTGCCTGTGGTGATCCCCATTGGGGGGGGGTTAGTGCCCTTCGTTTCTCATTGATACTTTTTCAAGTGTTTTACAGAGTAGATCTGCCTTAAACAGATGTCGTGTGCGAAAACTCAGTGTTACGTTGTCACTAAGGGGCGCGACCACTTAAAGTGCCTAGGGCAGCACGAAGGCAAAATACAGCCCTGGATAGGACCCAAACCTCGTGACTCGGCCAAGCCGATACATTTAAAGGTGCAGTGTCACTGATATAGTTAGCTGTATTGTAGCTCCGAAAGGGGGCTTCCCCCCCCCCCGCTAGCTATGCTACTGCTACAAGGGTTAAGAACACCAAATTATTGGCCCAATCACAGTAGTGCTAACTCTAGAATCCAGAAAAACCAATGAAATAACCAGAGTAAATAGCAAGAATAAAATCAAATAATTTTATTGAGAACATTATTTTTAAAAAAAATTTTTTAAAAGAAACATTATATGAATATATAGAACAATACAGGGGATGTCTGCCAAAAAACAACCAATCCAATCACTGCTTCACTTTACGTATGTGTGTAACACAGATGAACCACTGATATTCACTTATAAATGTGCATCAAAAAAAAGGGGAAATAAATGACATGCTCCACGCAAGAAAATCTCCCATAATGTATTGCACTATCCCAGAGAAAGTTAATGCATAGCCCCAGGAAACATGAACAACAGTGGTTTAAATAACCTCAGAATGACAATAAATAAATTAATATTGCACTCTCCCATCAATACAGCAAAAATTCACAAACCAGTGCATATTATCATTTCCGATGTAACTTCCTTTATGGACAGAAATTATAAGGATCATAGTTCACTTGCCCACATAAACAAAGATAAGAATGCCCAAATAAATAAGAGGGTAGTGATAACACAATTCATAAAGAAATAATCCTGTCCAAAAAAGAAGTACCAAGTAGAAAAGTGTATGGAAAAAATACCAGCCAAGGATAAATGCAGAAAGGAGGGAGCAGGATACACAGTCAATATAGAACAGATGCCTGACTGCCATATACCATACTGGAAGCGGATGAAAAGGACAAATACCCTGCTACAAGGGTTAGACTTAATCACCAGGTCTGATGCCATAATGAGCGTTATGGTTTAGCAGTTTCCCAAACTCCAATCCTCATGGTACCGAACAGGTTGTTTTCTGGCTCTCCTTAGGCTATGTGCCCACGCTGCGGATTTGCCGCGGATTTTGCCGCGGATTTGCCGCGGATTTCCCGAAAATCTGCAGCAGCGGCACTTCCAAGCCATTTCAATGGCATTTTGGAAATGCTGTGTCCATGCTGCGGATTTTTCTGCTGCGGATTTGCCGCGGATTTTGATGCGGAAAAATCTGCAGCATGTCAATTGTTTGTTGCGGATTTTGGTGCGGATTTGGGTATAGAATGGGGGAAAAAAAAAAAAAAATCCGCGGCAAATCCGCAGGTGCGGATTTGCCGCGAAAGTCGCGGATTTTCATGCAGAAAAATCCGCAGGTACATTCTACCGTGGACACACAGCCTTAGGATTACAGAGGTGATGGAATAATTCAAGGAATCACCTGTCCAATACTAAGAAAATCCTGAAAATGACCTGTTGGGGGAACCATCAGGATTGGAATTTGGGAACCACTGGGTTAGCAGAATAATCAGTTGTGATTGTGACTCGCCCACCCCAGGGCTATGGGACACCCGGTGCCGGGCTAGTCCGGTGGTAGTCAGTGGTGGCTGGGCCCGGCTCCGTGGCCCTGGTGGGTGTCAGTTGAATGTGTGGCTTGGTTGTTAAAGTGTGTTCGTGACGCCACCTGTGGTATGCGGCTATTAAGCCGCCGCTGTTGTGTGAGGCCACCGGGATGATGTTATGGCAGCAGTGTTGGTACTGCTCCCACAGGTGGAGCAATGCCCGGGGCACAGTTGGTGCTTGTAAGTGTCTATGTAGGTGGAATAACAGAGACGAGTCCAAGGTGCAGTTCCAGTTCTTTTACTCACTGTTTCTGTCACACTTGCAAGGACCCTCAGACTGCTGGGACCACTGTCAGGGACCTCCGCCTTCTGGGTGATTCCGAGCGTGAAATCCGGTTCCCTCTCTTTAGTGTCCCTTTTTCTGCTGACTTCACTAGCCTTGCCTTAGGTAGATGGACTTGGCTTGGCCTCCATTACAGCCTCCAGGCTGGGGGGTCACCTGTCGGCTGATTACCCCTTTTTTGGAGATCTGCTCTGGGTTCTGGCCCTGGGAGCTTGCAATTCCCTG
Source organism: Anomaloglossus baeobatrachus (assembly GCF_048569485.1). Classification (NCBI taxonomy): domain Eukaryota; kingdom Metazoa; phylum Chordata; class Amphibia; order Anura; family Aromobatidae; genus Anomaloglossus; species Anomaloglossus baeobatrachus. The sequence continues at coordinate 493,753,018 of NC_134357.1, forward strand.
GGCCTCGGTTTTTACTGTCTGGAGACTGTCTTTCCACTCCTTCAGTTTCTAGGGACCGTCCCCTGTCGCAGCTAATCACTCCACCGATGTCACTGTGGAACGGGCCACCGCAGCCTGCAGCTACCCGTAGCGCCTCTGGGCCCTCGGCAGCGGTACCCAACAAGGACTGCTCGTGGCACCTTACAGGACTACCCGTGGCCCTGCGACTCCTTCTTCTCTTCTCGTCCTACATGCTCACTCCTCACTCTCCCACTCCCTGAGCGAACTAACTAAACTTGACCTTCCCTTCTCTATCTGCTCTCTGGTGGCTCCTCCCACCTCCCCAGTTGCTAAGCTACCACCCTATGGGAGCAGGGATGGGTCTTACAGCCCCTCTCAGCATGCAGCATGGGAGGGTTGCCTGCCACTTTCCCTGGTCCTGTGTGTCCCTAGCAATGGGTGTAGTGTGAATTTACCAGGGGACCGGAGTTCACTCTCTTCCTCTCCCAGAATGGGGCATCACACCGCAGATGGGGTGCAATGACCTGTGGCGACGGAAGCCTCAGGGGCGCCACAATTGTTCTTCAACCTGCTGCAACAGTGGAACAACCAGTCTATTGGGCTCCAGAGTATGCTGGTAATAGTACTGCAACAGCTGAGTAACTGCAGATTGGAGACCACTACTGTGATAACCAGCTTGCTTGTTTTTCAGTGTTTTTACCTGTCTTAGTATCTGATAATAGAACAATTTTGTTTATTCTACTTCTAGAGTCACGGACAAAAAAACCATAGAGCACCCTCCTCCACGGAAGCTTTCAGTCTGCGCCCTCCCATCACCATACAACAATGGCTTCTACCAATGTGAGAAACGAAATGATTTGTTGCATCTGCCTGAACCTGTACACCGATCCTGTAACATTAATTTGTGGACACAACTTCTGCCGGGAGTGTATCGCTAATGTGCTCAATGCTGATTACAGGTGTCCTCAATGCAGAGCAAACTTTGGGCAACGTCCCGTGTTGCAGAGGAACATTACGCTGAATAACATAGCGGCTCATCTCCGCTCTCGGGAAGGGAGTGAGATACTTTGCATGTACTGTATTGAAACATCGATGGTGGCTTCTAAAAGATGTCTTTTATGTGAAGTTTCCCTATGTGACAATCACGTCGCCGTACACAGCACGTCCCCAGAGCATGTTTTAATCGAACCAACAATCTCCTTCAGTAAGAGAACATGTTCTTGCCATAACCAGACCTTCTTATATTACTGTACTGAGGATGCCGAGTGTTTATGTGCTTCTTGCATGCTGGCGGAGAAGCACCATGGACATCAAATTCACTTACTGTATGTGGCCTATAGGCAGCAAAAAGAAAATTTGAAGACTATTCAAGGACATGCCATCCGAGAAAAGGAGGAGATTGAAAAGCGAATCCAGTATCTCCAGGCCCATCTTAAGTGCATAACGGAAAAGGCAGCAAGTATTGTGGACAAAGTCAGTCTCCAGTTTAAAGACCTAAGGATGAAGCAGGATTGTGTGGAGAGCAGTGTCCTGAACGAGATCGGTAAGAAACAAGAGCAGGTGTCAATGCCGGTCATCAATCTGATCAAACAACTAGATATTAAAAAGGACAGTCTGTCCAAGAAACTAGCCACTATACAGGAGCTTGAACAGATGCTAGATCCTCTACTTTACCTACAGGCACACAATGCTGATTTGATTGGGGTTAGCGATCAAAACCTAAACGAGATGGAAGCTAGTTTGTCTGAAGATCTGTCTGAAGAGCTCATCGGCACCGTGAACTCTGATATCGTGACCATAATGTCAGACCTACAGAAAGGTTATTACGTTCAGGAGGCATCTGGCATAACGTTGGATGTCAACACTGCTGCTAACGACGTGCACATCTCGGATGACCGGACAACCGCCACCTGGTCAAACGTAAATCAGGGTCGTCTGAAAAACCCCCAGAGATTTGCCATTCGTAGAGTTTTAGGCACAAGTGGATTTTCTAAAACAAGACTTTACTGGAACGTAGAAGTCAGTAAGGAGGGAGGATGGAGAGTGGGGATGGCCTATGCCAGCATAAGCAGAAAAGGAAAGTATTCTCTCATTGGCAATAATAATAAGTCGTGGGGTCTGCGCAGCTTCAATAAACACTATTCTGTAAAACATGACGAGAAAGAAATTCCATTAGCGTGTCGACCTTCGTGCTACAAAGTGAGGATACATCTGGATTATACGGCTGGGCTGCTTTCTTTTTATGAGCTGGGTGACTCCATGATGAGACATTTATATACTTACAATGCCACCTTTACAGAGGCGCTATACCCAGTGATTGTCGTGTGGGCAAATGCTTGGGTGAAGGTCTTAAATTAGGCTGGTAGTAAAATAGAATATAACCAGTGAGAACAATTTCCCTTACAAGTGGCAGGCATTAATACCTGTATACTTAAAGGGCTATGCTCATTTTACATCAGGCATAAAGGATGTGAGGAACATCAGGCAATGATCGCTCGCAAGAATAGTGTGCAGTCCCTCTAAATACTCCACGTGGCTGCAGAGCCGCAGTTGTTAAACGCCTATATCTAAAAAAAAAATGCCTTGTTAAAAAAAGATTTAGGGAAACTTTAACCTTTTTGTTATATTAAAAACCATTTTAGCGACAGAAGAAAAAACTTTTTTTCTAGACTCCATTCTAATAATTCTATTTATGATATTAAAAGTTATGTTTTAAGAGAATGAATATATAAACTGTACAGTGAGATCTGCATTAAAAGTTGCATAATACATCGCTTTGTTTTCCACTTTCATAGCCTGAAGCTGCATTTACAGTTCTGGTTGTAATTAGAAACAATCAGCAATCATCAGACACACTTCTTACTGCTTAGTAGAGCTGAGAGCTCATTTCTTTTACATGAGGCCACGGTGTGGTGCCAGTCAGCAGAACAAACCGTGAAAGCAGAGTGATTTTTAGATTTCAGCTCTGAGGCATGTAGAACAGTGAGTGCAGCTCTGGAGGTTAAAGGGAACCTGTCATCAGAAATTTAGCTTGATACCTAAAAGTTTCCCCCTCTGCAGCTCGTGGGCTGCATTCTAGCATTCCTGTACTTTTTGTGGCCCCTTTTAAACCAAATTAAATACTTTATAAACTTGTACCTTTTTGCTATTTTGTAAATCGTCCATGGGGGCGGGCTCTCTGCTGACCGTTGCTGTTCTTCCAGCACATTGACGCCGCCCCCCCCCCCACGCTCCATTTCATCCATCAGGACGCCGCCCACTGCGCCCGAGGTGCCGCCCACGCCAGGATCGCTGGTGACGTGTGTCACAAGCACGAGATTATGGGCGGCGCTGTGATTGCATCGCAAGTGCCTGCCCATAATCTCGTGGACGCGCTTTTCCCCACTGCCTCCAGCGTTCTGCGCAAGTGCTCGCCGGCCAAAGGACCCGACGTCACCTTCTTCCCATCATACCCTGCAGCAGGGAAAGATGGGAAAGAGGTGACGTCGGGTCATCTAGCCCGCAAGCGCTTGCGCAGAACGCTGGAGGAAGAGGGGAAAGTGCGGTCACGAGGTTATGGGCAGGCACTTGCTGATGACACGCACAGCGCCGCCCATAACCTCGTGCCTGTGCAAAACTTCACCAGCGGTCACACGTGCACAGTCCCGCTACAGTCGCACAGTGCATGCGCAAGACCACGGGCGCCCAGAGGCGGCGTCCTGAGATATGAAATTCAGCATTGGGGGCGGCGTAAATCTGCTGGGGGAACAGCAACGGTCAGCAGAGATCCCGCCCCCATGGACGATTTACAAAATTAACATGGCAAAAGGTGAAAGTTTATAAAGTATTTAATTTGGTTTAAAAGGAGACAAAAAGTACAGGAACCTTGCTAGAATGCAGCCCAGGAGCTGCAGAGGGGAAAACTTTTAGGTTTCAAGCTAAATTTTTGATGACAGGTTCCCTTTTAACAAAGGATTTACTTATCCTGGGTTATATCTTAATGTAATCTCTGAAAACCAGTAGAATAGTGAGTGCAGCTCTGGAGTATTGTACAGAATAGAACTAAGAATCCATGCAATATTTACAAAGGGACTCAGCAATTTATTGACCAAGCTTCTATTAATAATTTATAACTGTAAAATAATGGTCATGGGTAAATTATTGAAGAATGAAAAAAAATGCTTTTGAGTTGTAGTTCGGCAGATGAAGGAACAAATATTCTTACACCTGCTATTCAGTTCGTGTAGGTACATAGTGGTTGGGAACTGTGATTTACGGCAGGGACAAGAACTGTATAATGTGTCCAATAATTTAATCTAATATATACTTGTACTTGTCACACAAACGTTTCAATAAACTTGTCTGACAATTTCTTGATTTCTAAGTCTACGTGATCTTTATTGTACAGTCCGCTGTTATGAACTGGTAACCGTGGATGATCACAAAAAATCCCATTAATCAGGAAAAAAACAAAACCACTAGAGTAGTTGGAAATTTAAGATGACCGCAATTCCCTATCTATCGGACAACTCTAGAAGTAGCAGTGGGATGTTCCTAACACACCTAGACACCTCGTCACTGCCGGAGAAACTTGCTACACCTCAAAGATAGAAATGAGGAATCTTAACTTGCCTCGGAGCAGTTGCCAAAGAAATAGCAAGCCCCCCAACATGTAAACGACGGTGATGTAAAAAACACAATACACAGAAAATGTAGATTAGCAAAGGTGAGGCCCGACTTACTAGATACAACAGGACAGGAAAGATAACTGATTGCGGCCAGCAAAAAAACCCTGCAAAAAAAATACCATACTCCTGATAGAAAAAAGATCTGAGACCACACTGTCTCTCCCCCACTATATCAGGTACTCTTGTGCCAGGCACTTTAAACAGAACTGCAGATATAATGGGAAGAAACAAAATCACAGAACAAATAATATTCTAAAGTGCAAATAATCCAAATATGAACAGGGAGCAAGCTCCATTTCTTGCTGGAGGAACTGCCCTGCTCAAAAAAGCAGAGACAGATTCTCACATACAAGAAATCCAAATGGAATAAGCAGAAACACCCTTAAGTGCAATTTCAGCAATTAAGCAGAAACTAGCAAACTTATCTGGAGTAGATTCAGGCGCAGAATAAATGGAAGAAACTGCTGGGAGCTTTCCCTTCAATCTTCCAAAGCAGCAGGAAAACATCTAGCATCAGGGCCGCCAGGCAGAAAATGCTCTTGTAAATACGCTAGGCTGATCTGTAATAGGACTTCTTGAATTCCCAATTAACTCCAAAACCTGTCTGAGTCTCAGATTCAGACTCGGCTTTATTACCATTCCTGGCCACCAGAGGGAGCTCCACACCAGCAGTCACTCGGATGACATTTACAACAGTCCACAATATGACAGAGAACCTTAACTCATTTCATTTTTTTTATTCATCAATCTGTGCTATTATGTGCCACTCATTGCATCCATACTTTTTATAGTAGTAATATAATCTTTAATCATGCAGACCGCATCACTTGATGTCTGTCATTGCTTCCTCCCCAGAGGCTTGCTGTGCTGTTACTGCACGTTCCATCATGCAATTCAGTGGCCTGTGATCCAGCACCTGGCATCCCCACCCTCCCTCCATTCTCTACCCTGTGCTGCTGAAGATATTGGGTGATACAAAGTGTCAGAGCAGCCCAGGGTAGATAACAGCCCATCTGGCGACTGCCAGATAGCCAATACAGCCCTGTCAGTGTTTGTTATGCAATTTTTGGCGCTTTTCAGCTGTCCATGTCAGTTATTGAATTACCTAAACCCTTTGCTAGTGAAGTGCTGCAAACTACATTTCAAAAGCAAAAGTCTCTGCCCCTGCTGTTACTGCTGAATGAAACTGTTAGCTCCGTTTGTGAGGAAGACTTATTCTCCTTCACTCCAAAACATCTACACCCACAATTAGGCACCCAGTCACCCCCCCCCCCCCCTTCTCCATATGGTCTGATTTCTGTGCCAGAAAAGGGAGTTTCAGACATTAACAGAGGAGGAAGAAGAATCTGCATAACACTCCAGTACTACCCTGTTTCCCCGAGAATAAGACACTGTGATATTATTTATAATATTTTATTATACTCTATGTATCTATCATCATAGTTGCCAGACCCTGGGCGTCTGCATGGCTCCCAGGTCCTCTTTGCAGGTATGCTGCACGTAGTTATCCCCTCCTTCTGGCCGATACATATCAGATCGCATACAAACCCACACATGAATTTGCACATAGTCTCTTGCACACATTCATACCACATCCGGTGATGCCACTTGCTTCCAGCCAGGAGGGGACTCTCTGCTCTCTTGTCTCTGATGCATTCCACTGCTGGGTCCTCCATGTGTTATACCCGCAGGTCCTGGCACTCCACTGCACAGTGTCACAGGTCCTTATGCCGCCGAAAAGCGATATCGCCGAATGTGGTGAGCAATCTGTGTGATTGTGTGTACGTGCGTTCCGCCGCATGTCCTTGATGCGCTCCACTGCTCCCAGTCGGCATCTGGTGAGTATGATCACAGGGTCTTTTTTTTTTTTTTTTCTTCTCTTTTGGGGATGTCTGCTCTCTATAATGAAGTGTCCTGCAGAATTCTTTAATTTTTTTAGCTGCCTGGGCACTTCATCATTGAACCGCGACTAAGGTTTATTCTCAGGGTAGGTCTTATATTTGAGCCTTGCTGAAAACTCCTGCTAGGACTTATTTTTGGGGTAGGTCTTATTTTCGGGGAAACACGGTATGTGCTCCCCGCTGAGATGCTCTTATAGAAGCTATACATCCAATATGTATATAGCAAAACAGTATTTTTCAGCCCCTTGCCATATATCATAGCTCTTCAAAAGCAGTAGAAAACCTTTTTAAGATTTAGGATCAATCTAATCAGTGTGGTACCATAATGTCCATCCTAAGCATTGGTCATCAGTCTTAGATCCAGAAATTCTCCTTTTAAATAAACCTTTTGCCAGTCAGAATTCTTTCTTATGGAATGCACTGCTGTACAGAGTCTATGAAGTACGACGTCCTAAAAAGTAGGGTCGCCACCTAAAATGTCTGTTTTTGTGAGGATCACGATTGAAGACAGTGGTAGGCACTCTATGAACTGAGTCCAAACAAAGAGCCACATGGTCATAGCTTGGAGTCTCATATGGGTCACTCCGGATAGAGCATGATTAGAACCTCCCAGTGTGACCCCGAGACGGCACACTCCAACAAGCATATAATAAAACGAGCACTAGGAGTACTGGTGCAAATAGTATAAATTTTATTTTATATTTATAAATAACAAGTAGAAAATAGAAGGACGTTTACAAGCAGAAGTTATGGGGAATAAAAATCTGGATCCATTGGACCACAATGAAAAACTCAGTGGTAGATAAGTATAATAGGGCTTAAGCTCAGGCCAGTCACAGTATGAATATAGCAGATCAGACAGAGCCCTATAAAATCACATATGAGCACCCCTGGTCAAGATTGCAATGTAGCAATAAATAATTTTGCCTATTCACGGTGGTAGTGCAGGGGAGCCAGGCACAAGGGACAGTCACCAGGAGCCTGAGTCCCATGGACCACAACCGTGATCTCTGTAGTTCATATATGGGTATTTACAAAGATGCCCGTGTGGATACACAAGAAAAATGGTTATTTGAATGTCAGATTAGGGACTGGTATGCAAAAAGGGTCTGAAACCCTTATAATATCAGTGGAAAAGGGCTATGTATAAATAATATCACAACCGTATCCGTATCGGAAGAAGCGGGTATATCCCGTGAAACGGCTGTCGGAGGTCCCCTCTGGGTTGGCCTGGTTCCCCTGCACCACCTTTGATTAGGTAAGCGTTATGTCCAATTGTGGATATGGGCTATGTTTGACTTGCTACTATTTGCTGTGATACTGTTGTGATATTGTTTATACATAGCCTTACATCAGTGGAAAAGGGCTATGTGCCCACGGGGACATTGTCCTGCGGATATATCCGCAAGACATTCCGCAGGTGCTCCCAGAAATCCGCAACAGAACTTTCTGTTTCAATGCTGCGGATATACAGCGGAATGTCGTGCGGGAATTCTGCATTGAGGATACAGTACCATGGCTTCGGCACTGCATCCTCAATGCAGAAGTGGTGCTGCAGTTATCGGGGTGCTCATACTTACCTCCATCATGCAGCACCTCGCTTTCCGGCGGCCGGGTCACTGTCAGGCAGCGTCTGGTTCACTGTGCTGGAGGTGGGCGGGCCTGAACTAGCTCCTGCTGTCACATGACCGGAGCTCGTGCAGGCCCCGCCCACCTCTTCCTTCCTGTACCTGGCTGGATCCACCGCGCTGCTGCCGCTGCCGCTACACCGGACGGAGAAAGTGACTCGGGTCTCTATCAAGGCAGGTAAGTATATGGGACCCTGCGGAGAAATCCGCAACAATAATTGACATGCTGCAGATTTTTCCGCACGAAAATCCGCACGATTTCCGCTGCGGAAAAATCCGCAGTGTGGGCACAGCATTTCCCAAATGCCATAGAAATGGCTGGGGGGTAGCTGTGCTGCAGATTTCTGGAAAATCCGCGGCAAAATCCGCGCATTTTCCACAGCGTGGGCACATAGCCTAAGGGTTTCAGACCCTTTTTGCATACCAGTCCCTAATCTGACATTCAAATAACCATTTTTCTTGTGTATCCACACGGGCATCTCTTTGTAAATAATACGGTACCTATATATGAACTACAGAGATCACGGTTGTGGTCCACTGGACTCTGGCTCCTGGTGATTGTCCCTTGTGCCTGGCTCCCCTGCACTACCACCGTGAATGGGCAAAATTATTTATTGCTACATTTCAATCTTGACCAGGGGTGCTCATATGTGATTTTATAGGGCTCTGTCTGATCTGCTATATTCATACTATCTGTGAATGGCCTGAGCTTAAGCCCTATTATACTTGCCTACCACTGAGTTTTTCATTGTGGTCCATGGGATCCAGATTGTTATTCCCCGTAACTTCTGCTTGTAAACGTCTTTCTATTTTCTACTTGTTTATAAATATAAAATTTATACTATTTGCACCAGTACTCCTAGTGCTCTTGTTTTTTATTATACTCTATGAACTGAGTAGATGCATCCAGACTACAGATGCTTAGCCTGATTACTCTTATGGCCTCCATTTAAATATTGCACAATGTACGGTATACAGCTCTTTGCGTTGGCCATCACGACAAGCAGTGACTGACTGCAGCGGTTCCATACCTGGAGGAGGAAGCACAAAAACTAGTGGGGAATCCAGCCGGAGTTGGAACAGAATTGTCAGGTCATCGGGTGCGTGCTTTATTTTGGAGAAGAACCCCTCGAACCCTCATTACTGGAGCATGGCCAGACAAAGCAATTTCAAGTGTGCACAAAACCTTAAAGGGCAATTTATTTTCCCTCATGAAGGGATGTTTTTGCGGTGCATTCCCAGAGAGATTCATTAACACTTCATTTTCCAGATGGAAAAGTGCTTTTTTTTTTTTTTTGTAACCTCATGCAGAAGCTGTACACTGCCATGAGGAGGCTACAGGGTACTTAGCCCTACAAAATGCAAAGGGTGAAATATGTAAACCAATTTTCGAGTCAAAACTTGGTGCTATGTCTGATTTATTCAAGGTAGGATATACACTGGAGATCAAAAGTAGAAATGGGATATACACTGGAGATCAAAAAAAGGGAAAAAGGAGCCAGCACGATCTGAAATTGGCATGCATCATATAAAAAGTGAAAATTCAGATTTATTCCAACTGTACTATAATAAAAAAAAAAATGAGATTTTTAGCAAATAATTGATCAATTTTTTAAGCCACCCCTGCCAACGTCACGGCAAATCTATGCTACAAATGTCTGGTGGCTGGTCACCACCATGCTATGCACGCCTGATCTTGGTTTGCAATATATTCCTCCTGTTGGTAGCTGTACACATTCAGTTGCCTCACACTTTCCACAGGCATTGCTAATTAAGCACCATACTTGGATCTGGTCCGCCTTTATCAATGGTTGCGGTCTGGCACTGGGAGGGTCAGTTCTGATATAGTCCTGGTATGTGTAGAGCTTGCTCCACATGCTGGGACCTGGGCTGGTCTCTATCCACAATTGCCTCTTTTGCAACATAGAAGCGGTTATATATACAGGTTACAGGTATGTGTGCTCCATTATGGTTCTGCTTTTAACTTTATCTAGGAGGCCGCATGGCACATGAAATACAGAATATAGAGTAGGACCCCCCTATTGAGATTTGCCGTGACGTTGGCAGGGGTGGCTCAAAGAATTGATCAATTATTTGCTAAAAATCTCATTTATATTACAGTACAGTTGGAATAAATCTGTGAATTTGCACTTTTTATATGATGCATGCCATTTTCAGATCGTGCTGGCTCCCCTCTCTCACTGGAGATCAAAAGTAGAAATAATCTATGATCACTTGCTTTTTTCCAAAGTAATGCAATCTACATTGATCAACGTTTGTAGGTTTTTTTGTAAGGGATACACCATGCCGCTAGAACTGTTTTTACGAAAGATCCACAGTTTATCAACCTAAAACCTTACCCAAAGTGTGATGATCATAATTGGAGAACAGCAATGACTGTAGCACAGAGAAGGATTATAATTATATTTTCTTAAGGGAACAGTCACCAATCAGTAGGATGTGTACAGGGCTTTGCTTTGAATGACTTCAGCATATCTGCGGCCAGAGGACATCACTAGTCTCTCACACTGCTCTGGTGTGATTTTTGCCCCACTCTTCTAGTCTCTTCCACAGTTTTTTGACACTTGTGGGTTTCTTGACCATAACTTTGTCACTAAGGATTCTCCAGAGGTTTTCTATTGGGTTTAGATCAGGACTCCGGGCTGGCCATTTCATTGTTTCAATGTTTCCTGGTTTTCAAAAAACTGCTTTACCCGTTTTGCTGTGTGACAGGGGGCATTGTTCTGTATGAAAATTGCTGGCTGACTAAGTGATGAACTCAAGTAAGGAACCACGTGTTGTTGAAGGTTCTGATACACTTGCATTCACTCTGCCATGTAGCTGTATGAGAGGTCCAACTCCTGCTGCAGAAAACATTCCTCCACCACCTTTCGCTACCTTCTTAACACACTTTGGGTTCAGTCTTTCCCCAGTTTGTCGATGAATATAATGTTTCCTGTCAGACCCAAATAAATTAAACTTGCTTTTATCACTAAAATGAACTGTGGACCACTTCTGTCCACACAACATGCTCCTCACCAAAGGTGAGTCTAGCCTTTTTGATTCTTTCTGCTAATGACAGGTTTGGTCACTGCAGAGAGGGCTTTCAGTCCAAATGCTCTTAAATGTCATGAGGCTGTATGATGAGACAGATCCTTACCCTGTTCAGTGCTGGAATTGCTCGCCATTTCAGCTGCATTATTGCATTGCCCATGGAGATTCTCCATATTCTCCTGTCCTCTCTTGCATTTGTCTTTCGAGGGTGACCAGCCTTCTTGAGGGAGATGGAAGAGTTTGTGATGTTGCAAAGATGAAATATTCTTGAAGTTTCCAACTTCTCTTGCTATTGCTGATAGGGTCACCCCTTTGTCCTTCATCTGGACAACCTGCTGCCGGAGGGTTTGTCACTTTGGAACAGCACACCATTTTTGCAGAATCAGTGCAAACTGGAAAGTTGAGCTGCCAGTTAAATAGCGATTGTCAGATAATTAAGAAAATTAGCACCAGGTGCCAGATTAAAACCGGTAACTTGCAGGTATCAGAAAGTGTTCTCTAATTTTGATCACTTTTCTTTTTCATTTATCGCATTTACATTTTTGTGCTTTACAAATTCAATTTAAATACAATTTATGAAACAAGCTTAAAAAATACTGCGAGTTTACTCATGTTAGTGTGGCGCCCCTGAGGCTTTAGACGCCACACGGTACTGCATCTCCTTTAAGGTGCAATACTTATTCCGAGTAAGAGGAGGTTTAATAACTGGTGTTTTTCACTTACACAACATCCAGCCATTGAGTCAGCTAGTTACACAATTCAGAAAGCCAGCTAGCCTGGGAAATTCCCGGTTGCAGGGACAACCACTAGTGAGTAGTCAGAAGGATGGGGGCTGCACTGACAGAGTAAGGAACACCCAAACAGTTTAACTTCAGAATAGTCAGACTCTGAACAACACTGTCGCAGGAGAGAGTGCTTGAGAGCTTCTCCTGCTAGAACCAGGCAGCCTGGAAAAGGGCGAGAAGCAACCGGTAGAGCTAGTAAGACAGAGGAGAACATGGTAGCTGAGGTCAAGCCAAACCGTTCCCACAGTGTCAGCGTAGACAGGGTGCAGAGCCCTGGGGTAGAACATGCTCTATGTTGGACTACCAGAATCTGCAGAGGATGGGGATTCCAAGTTCCATCGCCCACCACCATTTTCTCGGAGCACAGTGAAATGGGGTCCGGAGTCAAGATCACGGTTGGGCCCCATGGCGGACACTCAACCTGCATACAGGACGGGACACTTTACAAGAACACTGGGGTCCATAAGTTCCTTCAAGCCATGGAGATCCACAAGTAAGCGCAGAGGAGGAAGGTCTCACACTCCACAGACACCGGTGATTGCTTCTGATTTACCCGGGATCGGCTGGAGACCATCACGGCGGAGAGCTGCACCTCCCTGGGGCATCTTGCGAACTGTGAGTAAAAAAACTGTGAACCACGGCCCCTGTGTTGTCCTTGTCATTGCCGGTGGCACCGCCCCGCGCTTCGGCGCCACCGCCCTCATTTCCCTGAGGCCTGCTCTGCTTGTGGGGAGCAGAACCATCTCGGCTGCGGCATCACCATCCGCCCCAGAGGACATCACCCGCAGCGGCGGCTAATTCCTGGCCGCATACCATAGGTGGCGTAGTCCCTTCCAAGATCCACCTCCTACCCCCTTTATTGTGGACACCTTAGAGCACGAAACCGGGCAGGCTGCCGCGACTACACGACCAGCATCGGCCCGGCAACTAGTAACGCGTACGAGACCGACCTCCTGCCCCCTGGGTGCCACGTTTGGATATAATCACATAGGACTACACAATGACCTATGACAGTTGTGTGTTCTCTAATTTTGATCTCCAAGGTAGAAAGGCTATTCATGTATATGTCAAGGTCAGAATGACGATGATGATGAGACTCAAAGGATCTCTCGATATCCGGCTGCTGTTTCTAATTAAAAAAGTCATGTGTGCACCCGAGAATGAAAAATAACTGCACAGCAAGTCAGTTATGTCTATCTCCATGACTGGCTCTTGACCAAGTGTGTTCTTTATTGTTTGAAAGAGACTCTAGACTAAACAGTAAGGGGGTGTGAACAAAAGTTTTAGTCCAATCAGGTATCGTAGGTCAGGGCTTCATGACGTAGAGAGATCTGCATATTCTTCTTGGATTGGACAGTCCAGGCTCCAGGAATTTTCCTTGTCCATCTGTCTTGGGTGGAGAACAGGAAATAGCGGCCATCTTTACAATTACATGTGGTGGTATATACTGTGTCTAAGGAAAATACACTGAATATGCAATATACATATATACATGTTAGTAAGAAACAAAAGCATTCACAAATATGTGAGTTAGTTCACATCTACTGAACTATATAACTGAGTCTATGAAATGGCTGAATTAAGTATTTTTGGATACTCAATTCTTTATCCTCAACAGTCCCCCCTAAAGACTTACTTCTGCCATTTCTAAATTCTAAGGGTACTGTGTTCCCTTAGGAAGAGAGGTAGAAAGATCTGTTGGAAAAACCTGCCTGACTGAACGTTGAGGCATGGGTGGAGAAGGGAAAGGGGTTTTTTTTCACCGGTTTGAGACCAAGGACTCCTAGGCGAGTCCTCACCCTTTGTAGTTGGACTTTCCCATGTCTCAAGGTTCTCTAAGTCCTCTCTTCTAACTGTTCTGGCAATGCTGGTCTAAGACTGTACAGGGTTTTCTGAAAAGGATAAGTATGAGCAGAACGCTCAGTGCAGCTCTGGTTGATTAACCCTTCTACAATGCGAGGTGTGGATCCATAGATGTTTCTGTGGTTGGATCAGCTCCTCTAGTGTTGACTCATGGCTCTTTCTCGCTTGTCCTTTAGGATCAATCAGTCTCCTGACTGGAGACCATATGCTAATAGCTCTGATTTAAAATCTGGAATTGGAGAATACACCTGTTTATCACACTATTCAGTCAATTATATAAAAATATACATGTCTATGCTAAACCAAAACCATCTTGCATAAAAACCTGCTTATTGCAAAAAGGAAACAAAACATATACATTTTATACACGATTTACTAGTTTCCACTTTTCTATAAAATATACACTTTTTGTAAACACATTTTTCTTTACATACCACCTTCATGTGCTTCTCAACAATGTCGTTTTCTGCACTGGAATACCTCTGACCAAACCTGGAAAGAAATCTACACAACACGCACAGACTTGCATACAACGTGCTCATGATATACATCTATAATCAGTTTACAGTCTCTAAGAATGGGTAGAGTAGGTGCAGGGTGTTTCTACGGACTCTTTTTACAGTTTTTTCTCACTTCGTTCTAGGCACTTGCCTCACAAGACTGGGTGAATCTGCCCACCTGGGTACTGAACCCGGTGTCACCAAAGCACACACTGACAATTGTCTTTCACAGATGTTACCTGGGCCATCATTAAGAAGAGCTCTCATGACAGAGAAAGCTTACCACCCTTTATCCACAGACCTTCCTCAGTCAGCTGGCTCCCTGCATGTCACAGTCCATTCCTTGTTGTATCGCTTGTTCCTGTAGGGATTTAAGAACACAAGGAGTGACAGAAGTCACTGACGTGACCAATGTCACCAAGGCATGGTCGGTATTGGTGAAAGACTCTCAACTCTAGGCCCGTTTACTGCTTCTTGGTCAGCTGCACCTGGGCGAGGATCTCCATCCGAATCCATCAGCTCAGATCTAGACTTTCTTTTCGGCATACCTAATTCATTTGACAACAGGAAAAAATCTACAACCTACATACACCTCTAAAGACTCTTACCCACTCCTGTTCTACCCATCAAGAGAGGCATTTAATGCATCACTGTCTCCTGTATCAATAGGATTGGAGGGAGTGGCCGAATTTAGACTACCTCATGTGGTGTAAACAGCAGCATATCCAGTGCAGAATCGACCACCATCTGGTTTCATCTATAAAAACAAAAACTAAAAAATATACATTAGATTATTCTTATAACTTCATCTCTGATCATAATACAGTAAGTGGTCAACAGTTAGTGGTCATCTATACCTCACATGACTGAGAATACTAAATAAATAAACAAATAAACAAATAAACATATAAGACAAGACTTTCCTATTTCAGTTAACAGATATACCTCATAGTAATCTAATAAACATAACCTATGGGAAAAAGGTCAGCCTCAAAACCAAGGTCAACTTCAAAACCTATCTAATATGCCTGCTGCACCCTCCAAGAAACTGGAGAATATAATTAATACCTTATTCCCCCCTTGTTTAATTGTTTATTTACCAATATGGCAAAATTCAACATTTTTATACTGGTATTCCCTAAAAGAAAAGATAAAACAGCAGGTAATAAATTAGCCACATACTAAAACCTAAAATGAACAAACACTGAAAGTAACGTACATCTCAGGACACTATACATTACTGGGAAATTTTAAAACTTTACAATAAACACTGTATCCATAAAGAAAAGAAAAACCTTTCATAGTAGAAACGACTGAGACATGATGAAATGACAGCTGTGACTAGGCGACTAACCTGCAAAAATATATGAATTGTTTAGAAATAATCATAAAAACAGAAAAGATGATAGAGTCACAAAATAAAAATATATTGTTCAAATAAATCGCCATTAAACACAAAACAAAACAAATTACATCGCACATCCCATAAAATGTAATATTCCCTATTCCGGTATAAACAGCAAACTAAAAATGGGAAATCCTGAACTCTAAGGGTTAAACCAAACTTACGTCACTATTGGAGAGAGACACATTCCATCCCTGTCTCTTAAAAGCGAGAGAGGAAGAAGAAAAAAAACAAAAACAAAAACAACTCATCCTTTGTTATAACAAAGACGTAGCAGTGAACACATCCATTACCCATATGTACATTGGATGCATTATACATTTTTCCTAATTCCTTTTTACAAATGGATTTGATACATTTTGACATCAGTAGGGGTAAGTCATTTACGATTTTTGTTTTAAATTAACCAACACAGTACAAAGATATATATATTTACCTTCCTCTATTTTATTTTATGATATAATGCTGCAGGACTTCTAAAATACCAATTGATTTTATGTGAACAGATCTTTCCACATCAATTCTGTAAAAGTTTCACTTACTTATCTTTGACTTGCACTTATGGGATAACTGAGTAAACAAATATACTATTTATACTTATTCAAATATGTTAGTCATTTATACCAGAGAACACCTCCCACCGGGGATGGGTGGAGAGCTTTGAACAAAGAGCCATTGCGAGGGGTGTGGCTTATGAGGTGTACTGCCATCAGTGGGTGTAGCAAGACGGCTGCCACAGGAAGTTCCATGCACCTGACTTCCGGGTGCAGCATCCATGTTGTGACTCCCTGGGTGTACTGGGAGTGGCTGGAACTACGTAGTAAACCAGGGATACTTTTAGTGCCTGTAAATTTGCATTTCAGCATACAAAGGAGAGATTTGATTAGCACCAGATATAATGACTTCTAGAGCAGAACAATGAGGCACCGCTAGAGAAAAACATTTAGTGATTCTACAAACAGCAACAGACAGTGAATGAGGTCTTTGTTCTCCAGGATACTCTCACTGGAGATTAATCTGAACTTCAGTACATGGGTTGCAGCCTGCCATCTAGTGGTAGTCCAACGATTTTACATAACTTTTTGCAATCTTTTATATTTTTTCCGTTTTTTGTAACTAGGGCGACAGCGTTCTCAGCTCCTACTAAAAACAACATATTTATCTTTTGAACAGAGTATACAGTACTTAATTGGATCGGCCGTTCCAACGGAGTTCTTTCTCGCCTCGTCCGCGTTTGTAACACGCTGACAGTGACTCACGTCTAATACGCAGGAGAATCCGCTAACTCCAGCACCCTTACCTCAACTAAAGTGAGTTCCTTTCCCGCCTCGTTATGAAGACCTACCCCCTCATAACAGTGGCTCACGTTTAAAACGCAGAGGAATACGCTAAATCCACTTTAAGTTAACAGAACCCTTCCCGCCTCGTTTATTATCTATCCAACACTCAATATTCAACATTCAATATTTAATATTTAATATTTAATATCTAATATTTAATATCTAACAAACAGTGGCTGTGTCCGCAACACAGGGGAATCGCTAGTTCTCATACTTCTGTTCAAAAACAAACAAGTTAAAAAAAACTGAAAAATGCATGAACCCATTAATTTCTCTCTAATACAAACCGAAATAACACTTGTTTTTCTTTCAAATCATTACAACTTAATGTACTATACAAAGACTGCAGCCACCTCCTGTATATTAGCCCACTGACCCCTCCTCTCTCCTCGCTCCAAAGAGCTGCGCTGTTTTAACCCCCGGCGTCTGCCTCTTCACCCTCCACCCCCCTTGCTTCTTAGCTAAAAGACAGCAGAGACCGAGCTGTGTAATATGATCTCCACTCTGTCTCAAGCAGCTGGTGGACATATGGCCCCCACCTTTTTCTTCCTCTGAGTGTCAGCGCGTAATACAACTCCCGCTCTCTGTCCTGTGTAAGCAGCTAGTGAGGGGCTGACCCCCCCTTCTTTTTCACAGAACAAAGACAGCAGCTGCATCTCTAGCCTCCATGTTCTCTCCCTCCGTGAACAATAACAGACAATTAACTCTCCGAGAACCAAACAGAGAAATCACAAGCTTGATTAACTATACACTTTATACAAATAAACAGCTACTCAAAGAGCCCCCATTTCTACCTTACTTACAGTGAGAAATACAGACAGCCGGATACTTTACAACCTACCCCTAGCCCCTATGGGAGCTGGGTCCTTCTAGCCCACCGGCGGGTGACAGTCACACCGTTAGGTCTCCGGTGCACTACCATTCTCCGGACTAGTGACCACCCACTTTCGCCAGGTGTCTCTCGAACCACAGGTAAAACAGCACACACAATGTATATGATGGTTACCTGCGAAATGAAGGGTGATCAATCCTATCAAGCGACACCTGGATACTTGTGGAGTAGCCCCCAGACGTCCGGAAAATGGAAGCTCTGACTCACCCTTTTCGGTGGTCCCATCTGGGGTGCCAGCTGTCAAGGTCAGAATGACGATGATGATGAGACTCAAAGGATCTCTCGATATCCGGCTGCTGTTTCTAATTAAAAATGTCATGTGTGCACCCGAGAATGAAAAATAACTGCACAGCAAGTCAGTTATGTCTATCTCCATGACTGGCTCTTGACCAAGTGTGTTCTTTATTGTTTGAAAGAGACTCTAGACCAAACAGTAAGGGGGTGTGAACAAAAGTTTTAGTCCAATCAGGTATCGTAGGTCAGGGCTTCATGACGTAGAGAGATCTGCATATTCTTCTTGGATTGGACAGTCCAGGCTCCAGGAATTTTCCTTGTCCATCTGTCTTGGGTGGAGAACAGGAAATAGCGGCCATCTTTACAATTACATGTGGTGGTATATACTGTGTCTAAGGAAAATACACTGAATATGCAATATACATATATACATGTTAGTAAGAAACAAAAGCATTCACAAATATGTGAGTTAGTTCACATCTACTGAACTATATAACTGAGTCTATGAAATGGCTGAATTAAGTATTTTTGGATACTCAATTCTTTATCCTCAACATATAGACTAGAGATGGGCGAACACACATATTTGGGATTGGTGGGTCCAACTCGATTTTTTTTTTATGATATTTATTAAAAAAAAAAAAAAACCGGTTTGGGCTGGAATTTTATACCAAATTTTTGCCTGGACACTCCCCACATACAAGTCTATGGAGACCCAAATATTGTGATTTTAAATAGTGGTAGAACACTCAAGGGGAATTAGAGCAGAGGCATTATACTTTTATCGAGTTCCCCATTCGGGGTATCAATTTTGATACCCTGCCATGATAGAGCTGACAGTTGTGGGCTGGTATTCTTGGGTTGTGGAGACCCACGCATATTGACACCCCCCCCCCCCCCCTCCACACACACACACACACACACACACACACACACACACACACCTCGCAGCCTAAAACTAGCAGCCTGCAGACTCTCAGAATTGTCACTTCCATTAGATGGGACAATTCTGGCACTTTGGCTCATCCCGATTGTCCTTATGTGGTGGCAATGTGGGTAATATAAAAGTGTTAACGAAAGCTCACAGCTGCCACTAAGGCCTAGATTAGTAATGGGAGGAGTCTCAGACACCATCCCCCCATTACTAATCTGTTATTTAAAAGAAATGAACAAACGGAAAAAATCCTTAGTTGAAATAAAATACAAAAAAAACCGCCCTCTTCCTCCTATTTATTAACACCAAACATCCAGTTCTGACGTAATCCACACGAGGTCTCACGACTTTTCTGGCTTTGCTAAATGCTGAAGTCACAGCGTAAGAGCACAGAACATGTCCGCACATTGTGGCTTCAGACAGAGACTGACTGAGCCACAGCTGTGGGCAGTGACATCGCTCAGTTTCTGCGATCATAGCTGGAGGGTCCCAAGGTACCCAACCTGTGACCACAGGTAAAGTTACCTCAGGTGAGCCCATTGAACTCAGTGACCTCACTTCAGGCAAACAAACCTGCATCTCCTGGCAAAAAACAGAAAAGTGTTGTTGCTTTTTTTTTGGGGGGGGGTTGCCATACATGTATACTGTCACCGAATAGAAAGAGTAACAAATTATCATGTCTATTTAGTACTATAGAAAAGCACAAAAAAAAGCAACATAAATGTAAGGCGGTCCTTTCCTCTAAGGGCCATGCCCTGAAGTCAATCATCGCCACAAGACAATGATGAAAATAGTATTGCCAATGTTGTTTGTTTTTTGCATGTGGCCATCTAGTGGCTGGTTTTAGGTACTGTGCATTACCAAGTTATTGGAGGTGGAGGTCGTCTAGTGACGGGCAGTGAGATGGTAAACCGTTAAGAATGGGAGTAGTTATAAGATCTAGTCGGGCAGAAACTGAGGACAGTAGAGTAGAGTTAAGGTGAGAAAAGTGAGTAAGCCTGCTCAATACCGGAGGCCCAGAAATGGCGTAGTTGTGGCAAGGCCCAAGAGCTAGTATTAAAGACTTAAATGCAGGATGGGGTAATAGAGTTCACCTGTCCCACAGTAGTACGTACCTGATCCCAGCCCAGGCAACTCTGGTCACAACTGTTTTCAGGGTTACTAGTTCTATAGTGGAGGAATGACATGGACTTGGTTGAACAAGTCAACACTGAGAAACCCTGTAAACTAGCTTTGTCAAACGGAAGTCAGAAATGTTAGCAGGACCAGGACCCCAAGGGTCGATGGTAGTGTTGAGTGAGTAGTTAACTATTCGTACTTGCTATGCTGTTAGTGTACCGCCCCGCTCTCAGCAGCCGAGCTGCTCGGATCCGGCCCTTCTGTGGGTGGCTCGAGGGTCTCCGGACCCGGGGGGCCTTACGGTCACTTCAAATGAAAAGGGGTGGTGATGGGATGGTGGATGTGGGATGTAAATGTATGGGCAGAGCCGTACGGAGTTCGTGACGCCACCCACGGTGCGTGGTGATATTGGACACCACCGCTGCAGTTACGGGGCACCCGGGGAGATGTTGCGCAGCAAGTTGTTAACCCCTCCGTGGGCAGGGATGGTGGCCCCGGGACCCGTTGGGGGGGATTGGCGGTGCAGGGAGATGGGCGACCGCAGGGTGCTGGTGTACTCACTATTAGAAAACACACGAGTCTCTGGTAAACCAAGGTAATGGTGGTCGGCTCCCCCACCCGACTGGTGGTCTGTCTTTCTCCTGCACCTGTTTAGAATGGTGGGCTGCCTGTGCTTGCAACTTCAGGAGTCCGCTGCCAGCTTGTGGTTGCCTAAGGAGCCCTTTGTCCACAGACGCTGGCCCGTGGGATCTGAGTCGTGGCGGTGGCCTTTTATCCCCCTTGGTGGGCTGTTGCCTTCAGTCGGGACTTTGGGTGGGACAGGACCTCTAGTCCTGGCCGCAATCAGTTTAGTTAATTAGCTAGCCCTGAGTCGCTTCTGGACCTAGCTTCAGGGTCTGAGTACCCCCACTTTGTGCTCCAGTTTCCGAGCCAGTTCCCCAGGTCGGTACCGGCGGGCCACTACCCTGTCCCGGTCCACCACGGTTCCACCGAGCCGTCTCCTGCAGACGGAGACTGCCATCTGCCTCCTAGCCAAAGGCACCAGGACACTGGCACCTGTCCAATTTGGGTATTCGCCTCTGCTGGAGCTGCACACAGCTCCAGCCCACACTCTTCTCCAACTTGAACTCTAAACCTTAAATAGCCCGGGGCAGGAAAGTAGCTATCTAAAACTCCCAGGTGGGTGCCTAGTTCCGCCCACTGGTGAGTCTATCAAGCCCTTAGCGGGGTGAATAGGGTTTTAGGGTTGGCTGTGTGTTACCTGTGAGGGAAGGGTGTAATGCGGGGCCCTATTTGTGACTACCTGGCCCGGCCAGGGCGTCACACTAGCGAGTACTGTCCGCTACACGCATATTCATTATGAGTAGCTGGCGCAATGTACATCAATGGGAAATACTTGCTAAATAGTGAGTAACCCGAAAGCCGTATTATTCATGTGAATAGCGACTAGTACGGCTTTCGGGTTACTCTGTACTTAGTGAGTATTTCCCATTGACTTACATTGTGCCCGCTACTCATAACGAATATGCGAGTAGTGGATAGTACCCACTAAAAGCACAGAGTACGAATAGTTAGGTACTCCCGCAACGCTAGTCGTGATCATGGCTGTGCGGGACTCCATGACTTAGTCGAACTGTGGTGTCACATATTGAGGGAGAGGACAGTGGAACAGCAGTAGTACCAGGAACTATGGAGCAGGCTGCGGTAGAAGTGTGCTTTGTAGATCCAGAACATTTAACGTCAATGTTCAAGTGTTGTGACCACAGTAACTATGTGAAAGAAATACTGGGTGTAACTATTACTAAAACACTGTTGAAAGAGAACAATGTATCTGTGACCATTAATCCCTAATGGGAGACTCCTGGTGCAAATGAATGCCTGAACAGAAGTATGGCTTGCACATACAAAGTCCACACACCCCACCGACGACAACCCCTTTCTCGTTGCTCTGCAGAGAGGATCGGGGTCTTCCTCGCCTGCGACAACGTCAGGGGTTGGCCCATGCCACCGGCTTTGCCTCTACATTAAGGCCAAGCACTATAGTATATAAATCAAATGAGAAAGATATATTGATGAGCTGCTGGTTAGTGTAAATGAATTGTCCATAATAAGTCATAACGCAGCCAAGTTATTTACAAATGGCAAGAACACCAAACTATGAATATGATGAGCAGCCACCTAATAGATGGGTTGGTTGCCCAAAACAATTAGTGTGGCCAAGTTCTTTTGCAAATGGCAGGATAAAATAGTAATAAAGGGGGGTGACCCGGCAGTTAGCCAAATGTGATTAAACACATCTGTAGACCTTTCATTGTGCTGAGCTGGTGCCAAGTCCCAACTTGCGTTTCTCCATGTGACCGTCATCGTCGGGCGTGGTGCCAGACCAGCAGGATGTGTCATTATATATGCCTGCAGACCAATGAGCGAGCTAGACGTATAATAGACCTGAAATAGTATGCGGTGCCTGCCGCCAATCGGGAGCTGGGAGGAGGCGTCGTCTAAGGGGGCAGAGCGAGTGATGAGAGTGAAGTCCGGCCATGTCCTAAGTATCCTGAGCGGAGAGCAGTCACTGGGTTAAATAGAGACATGGCGCATGAAGCAAACCACAAGTCTGATGGGTGCATAGGCACAATTCAGGTTATAGAGTACTAAATATGTGGGGCCCAGAGGTAGAATATGGCACAGAAATATAGTGCATAGAGCAAGCAAAAGAGTGCATGAAATTATATCGTAATATAAAATAAAAATACAAATCATGAATGAAAAAGCAACAATAATGAAAAATGGGAAAACAAAACGCAAAAATATACTGTATATATTGTGAGAGGTGAGGAGTGCATATAATGACAAATAGCACATATTGATATACTTTGTCAAAACCAGAAAGTGTATGGTGATGCACAAATACACACGTGTGCAAAATTGTTGGTACCCCTCGTGTAATGAAACAAAAACCCACAATGTTCACCGAAATAACTTAAATCTGACAAAAGTAATAAATCTATGAAAAAGAACAAATGAAAGTCAGACATTGCTTTTCAACAATGCTTCCACAGAATAAAACTCATGAAATAGGCCTGGTCAGAAATAATTGCACCCCTTAAAATAATGTGACAAAAGGGACATGTTAAATCAAGGTGTCCACTAATTAGCACCACAGATGTCTAAAATCTTGTAATCAGTCAGTGAGCCTGTATATAGGAGTACAGATACTCACTGTGCTGTTTGATGACTTGGTGTGCACCACACTCAACATGGACCAGAGAAAGCAAAGGAAAGAGTTGTCTCAGGTGATTAAAAAGACAATAATAGACAAGCATGATAAAGGTAAAAGCTATAAGACCATCTCCAAGCAGCTTGATGTTCCTGTGACTACAGCTTCACATTATTCAGAAATTTAAGATCCATGGAACTATAGCCAACCTCCCTGGAAGTGGCCGGAGGAGGAAAATTGAACATCAGTGTCAGTTCGCACCATCTGTTGTTGTTTGAGCCAAAGTGGACTTCTTGAGAGATGACCAAGGAGGACACCATTGTTGGGAAAAAAAATCCAGACTGGTATCTACCAAACTACATGTTGACAAGCCACAAAGCTTCTGGACAGATGAGACAAAAATGTAACTTTTTGGCAAGGCACATCAGCTCTATGTTCACAGACAGAAAAATGAAGCATATCAAGAAAAGAACTGTCCCTACTGTAAAACATGGAGGAGGCTCTGTTTATTTTCTGTGGCTGCTTTGCTGCATCTGGCACAGGGTGTCTTGAATATGTTCAGGGTACAATGAAATCTGAAGACTATCAAGGGATTCTAGAGAGAACTGTGCTCCCCAGTATCAAAGCTTGGTCTCAGTCGCAGGTCATTGGTCTTGCAACAGGGTAATGACCCAAAACACACAGCTAAAAACACCCAAGAGTGGCTGAGAAGAAAACATTGGACTCTTCTGAAGTGGCCTTCTATGAGACCAGACCTAAATCCTATTGAGCATTTTTGGAAAGAGCTGAAACATGCCGTCTGGAAAAGGCATCCTTCACACACGAGACAACTGGAGCAGTTTGCTCTTGAGTAGTGGCCAAAATACCTATGGAGAGGAGCAGAAGTCTCATTGACCGTTACAGGAATCGCTTGATTGCCGTGATTGCTTCAAAAGGTTGTGCAACAAAATATTAAGTTAAGGGACCATCATTCAAATTCTGTAGACGCTGAAAAGCAATGTCTGACTTTCACTTGTTCATTTTCATAGATTTTTAATTTATCACATTTGTCAGATTCAAGTTCTCTGTGACCATGGTGGGTTTTTTTCATTAAACGAGGGGTACCAACAATTTTGACAGTGTGTGTGTGTGTGTGTGTGTGTGTGTGTGTGTGTGTGTGTGTGTGACAAAATTATAAAATATTTGGTTTTTTTTTTTTGCTTTTTTTACTTGTCACGTATACACACATAGTTGCCCCTTGTTTAATGAAAGAAAAACTCACAATGGTCACAGAAATAACTTGGGGGGGAATTAAAATAAATATATATTGATAAAAGAATCATTCATCTTTTCATTGTATATATTTTTCATTATGGTCTCCGAACATGTGATTTATTACATGGCTGGACGTCCCTCATCACTCGCTGACCCTTTAGGAGACGCAGATTGTGTCGTCTCCTACCGGCTGTTGATTGGCGGCATGCACCACATACTATTTCGGATCTATTATACGTCTCGTTCTCTCATCGGTCTGCAGGCATATTTAATGACCCCTCCTGCTGGTCTGGCACAACACCCCCTGTCTAAGGCCACACGCCAAAATGCTTGCTGAGATTTGGCACCAGCTCAGCAGGAGGCTATATCTCTAGGTATGTGTGCGAACTGCTGGGTCACCCCTGCATGGCAATATAAAATAGTAATTATCTATATACATAATTGCCTTATTCTGTCAGTCTGTCTGTCTCTGTCTTGCTCCACAATTCTGTCCTTACCGCGACAAGCGTCTCATTGGCCGCTCGCCTCGGCTCTGCCCCCCCGCACGGATTGGCCGCTCGCCCAGGCTCCGCCCCCACACGGATTGGCCTCTCGCCCCGGCCCCCTGCACGCATTGGCAACTCGGCTACGCCCCGCCCCCCTCACGCATTGCACGCTTGCTCTGGCCCCGCCCCCCGCACGCATTCCCCGAACCGACACGGAGCCCCGACTCCCAGGTGAGTGCTGTACCCCCGGGAGCCCACATCAGCGTACGTCGCCAACCCAGCCGATACATACCCTCACATTGCTGGGGTTGCCGGCGTACGCTGGTGTGGGCTCCCGTGCGAGCGGGGGGCGGGGTACGCTGGTAACCATGGTACACATCGAGTAATATTGTGTAGCATGGTTACCAGCGTACACCGGCTCCCAGGTGAGCGCATCAATGTCCTGCAGCAGCGGAACACACACACACATAAGAACAGACACACACACACACACATCAGATCACACTCACTCTCACACACACCTCACACACACATCAGATCTCATCCACACACTCACAACATCCAGTGATATTGCTTGCTTCTCGGCGTCGATACTGTGCGTGCAGTGACCTTCCAGGACCGACCTGCGGGAGGATCACATGGCCAGAAGCATGTGGTATCTCCGGATGTTGTGAGTGTGAGCACGTATGTGCAATATCGTCAATGTGTGTGTGTGCGTGTATGCGATCGGGTGTGTGCGTGTATGCGATCGGGTGTGTGCGTGAAGGCAGAGGAGCACTGCGTGCAGCACAGCTGCTGGGACCGCACACCGGAGGGCACAGGCAGAAGTGGGGTGTGAGTGTATGCGATCAGATGTGTGCGTGTATACTGTCTGATGTGTGACTGTGGAGCACGATGGGGGGTGCACAGCATGGGGGATGGAGCACGATGGGGAGTGCACAGCATGGGGGATGGAGCACGATGGGGAGTGCGCAGCATGGGGGATGGAGCACGATGGGGAGTGCGCAGCATGGGGGATGGAGCACGATGGGGAGTGCGCAGCATGGGGAATGGAGCACGATGGGGGGTGCGCAGCATGGGGGATGGAGCACGTTTGGGAGTGCGCAGCATGGGGGATGGAGCACGTTTGGGAGTGCGCAGCATGGGGGATGGAGCACGATGGGGAATGCGCAGCATGGGGGATGGAGCACAATGGGGGTGCGCAGCATGGGGGATGGAGCACGATTGGGGGTGCGCAGCATGGGGGATGGAGCACGATGGGGGGTGCACACCTCCCCCCAAAACACACACACACACTGCACAACACACCACACACACACTGGGAACCACAAACACTGCCCTACAGACACCCACAGACAACGCCGCACACACACAACACCCAACACACAAACACCGCAGCACACAAAAATATACGTACATACCGCACAACACACACATTGCACAAAACATACCTCCCCCCAAAACACACACACACCCACACAAACCGCGCAACACACACACACAGCGCTCCACAAACAACGCAACACACACAACGCAACACACAAACACCGCCCTCACCCCCCCGCCACACCCAGACAACACCCAGAAGATGTACAGCGCCCTACACAAACACTTGGTAACTACACACTAATATATATATATATATATATAACAAAAATCATACATTAACTACACAATACGTAAATTCTAGAATACCCGATGCATAGAATCGGGCCACCTTCTAGTATATTATATTATATATAAAAGAACTTTGCAATACTAGAATAGTTTTGGCAACCTACCTATTAGAGGACTGCTAATCATTATATTCATATTAATCTTACCATTTGTAAAGAACTACTCCATTATAACTCTAAGGTAGTGATAACTGTAGTACTAAGAGACTCTGCCTATTCACATACTTGTACTCATGGCTGTTTCTCGTATGTTATAATGGTGTCTGTTTGACACATGGTCAGTGTTTGGAGGCTGCTATGCTTCTGGAAGAAATCCCTGAGAGAGGTAGAGGATTCACTTGCCCTGACCAGGAACAGGCTTTACGCCATGTTTTGTGTTTGTTTTGAAGCTAAAAAAGTGCAAATGTTATGTTGCTGGAGAGGCAGCTTATGTATATGAAATAAACCTACAGTACTTGTCTCTTAAAGGGAACCTGTCAGCAGAATTTTTGCAACTAAACTAAAAGAATCCCCTTCTGCAGCTTCTGGGCTGCCTTCTAGAAAAGTTCCTGTTGTAATTGTACCCACTTTGAGACCTAAATAAATACTTTATAAAGTCTCTTACCTTTTTGTATACTAATGTGGTTTTATGGTCACAGGGCGGGCTGTATTTCGTCCGTTATTCGCCCTCCTGCCGCTGTTCGCCGTCCCCCCATTGCTCATTTACATACACGAGGACGCCGCCCTCATGAACTGTGTGCTCCTGAGGTCTCGCGCGTGCCCAGTGGCACTATCGTGGGACTGAGCACTGTGCAAAGTGTGAACGCTGGTGAGGTGATTGCGCAGGTGCGAGATTATGGGCGGCGTTGTGATTGTTGTCGTCAGCAGCGTCATCCAAGTACCCGCCCATAATCTCGTGCTCGCGCTTTTCCCTCTGCCTCCATCATTATGCGCAAGCGCTGGCCATATCATCCACGTTACCTATTAGCCATCTTTCCCTGGAGCAGGAAATAGATGGGAGGAGCAGCACACCACCGATCTTTCGTCCGTTATTGCCCCTCCTGCTGCTGTTCGCCGTCCCCCATTGCTCATTTTACATACATGAGGATGCCGCCCTCATGAACCTTTTGCTCCCGAGGTCTCGCGCATGCCCAGTGGCACTATCACGGGACTAAGCACTGTGCAAAGCGTGAATGCTGGTGAGGTGATTGCGCAGGCGTGAGATTAAGGGCGGCGCTGTGATTGTCATCAGCAGCTTCATCCTAGTACCCGCCCATAATCTCGTGCCCGCGCTTTTCCCTCTGGCTCCACCGTTATGCGGTTATGATCGGTGGTGTGCTGCTCCTCCCATCTATTTCCTGCTCCAGGGAAAGATGGCTAATAGGTAACGTGGTTGATATGGCCAGCGCTTGCGCATAATGATGGAGGCAGAGGGAAAAGCGCGAGCACGAGATTATGGGCGGGTACTTGGATGACGCTGCTGACGACAACAATCACAGCGCCGCCCATAATCTCACGCCTGCGCAATCACCTCACCAGCATTCACGCTTTGCACAGTGCTTAGTCCCGCGATAGTGCCACTGGGCATGCGCGAGACCTCGGGAGCAAAAGGTTCATGAGGGCGGCGTCCTCATGTATGTAAATGAGCAATGGGGGACGGCGAACAGCAGCAGGAGGGGCAATAACGGACGAAATACAGCCCGCCCCCGTGACCATAAAACCACAGTATAAATTATTAACTTTTTGTATGCTAAAGTGTTTATTTGGGTCTCAAAGGGGGCACAGTAGCAAGAGGAACCTTTCTAGAATGCAGCCCAGGAGCTGCAGAAGGGGAATCTTCTTTTTTTTTTTTTTTTTTTTTATTTTAGTTGCGAAAATTCTGCTGACAGGTTCCCTTTCAGGTACA
Organism: Anomaloglossus baeobatrachus; assembly: GCF_048569485.1. Taxonomy (NCBI): domain Eukaryota; kingdom Metazoa; phylum Chordata; class Amphibia; order Anura; family Aromobatidae; genus Anomaloglossus; species Anomaloglossus baeobatrachus. The sequence continues at coordinate 493,781,854 of NC_134357.1, forward strand.
ATCGGAACACTTTCACTTTGAAAAGCGAGCTCAAGTGAGTGATCCCCGCACTTCTTATGGAGAACCCATTTACACTAAAGTGTCTCATCATAACTATTTCTTATTTGTTGCACATGTACCGCCCCATGCTCGGCTGCAGCCGAGCCGCTCTGATCCGGGCTCGTTGGTGGGTGGCTCGAGCGCCTCCGGACCCGGGGTCACTTCGCTCTGAAAGGGTGCTGGCACTACTTAGGGGGGGTGGTAGGTAGGTGTACGGCCGGAGCCGTATTTGAGTTCGTGACGCCACCCAAGGAATGTGGTGAAGGTGTAGACACCACCGCCGCAGTTACGGGGCACCCGGGGAAGATGGTGATGCAGCAAGATGTTAACCCATCCGTGGGCAGGGATGGTGGCCCCGGGACCCGTTGGGGAGAGTAGCTGAGTGGTGCAGGGCGGTGCGCGGCTGGATGGCACTGTTGTACTCACTGTTATTGACACACACACAAGTCTCTGGTAAACAAAGTTGATGGTGGTCGGTGCCCGCAGCCGGATGCGTCTGGACCCCCACCCAGTTCTGTGGTCTTTGCCTTTCTCCTGCACTGTGTAGTGTATGTGTAGACTGCCTGCATTTCAGCGACGGGAGTCCGCTCCCCAGCTGTGTGTATGTCGGGAGAGCCCTTTTGCCTGCAGACGCTGGCCCGTGTGATCTCTCTGCCTGTGCGGTGGCTTTCTATCCCCCTCAGTGGGCTGTTATCTTCAGTCGGGACTTGGGAGGGAAAGGACCTATAGTCCAGACCGCAATCAGTGAATTAACTAAGTCCAGTGGGTTCTGGACCTCGTTTCAGGGTCTGAGTACCCCCCTGTGTGCTCCGGTTTCCAGTCAGTTCCCTGGGTCGATACCGGCGGGCCACTACCCTGTCCCGTTCCACAGAGCAGTCTTCCCGGCTCCTGCAGGCTAGGCCACCGTATGCCTCCTAGCCAAGGTGCCGGGGCTCCAACCCCGCAACCTGTCAGACTCCTTCACTCCTCAGTCACTAAAACTGATCTCACCTGCCTCAGGCCCTCTGAACTCCTCGGTGGGCGTGGCCAACCGCCTGGCTCCGCCCCCTGGTGTGTCAATCAAGCTCTGCGGGAGGTGACTAGGGTTTATGGTTTGGCTGGTGTTATCTTGTGTGGGACTGGTGTTGTGCGGGGCGCTATCTGTGACTACCTGGCTAGTCCAGGGCGTCACACACATACTATAGTGCTTGGCATTCATGTTGCATCTTTTTTGTGCTTTTCTAGAGTACTAGACTTGACTGTTACTGTTTTGTATATGGTGACTCTGTATATGTGACGCCCCTGGACTATCAGGTCGTCACAGGGTACTGCACAAGCTGCCCTTCCATGCAGTATTCCGCCTCCCTCTTGGTTTTTGGGTCCCTACTTAAGTGATGTTGCCTCAAACAGCAAATCAAATCCTAGAGACAACCTGCACCACACCCACCTGACACACCAGGTGACAGCTTGAGTGGAATAGAGTCGCCCACCTGGGGGGTCGGGGAGGGGAGGTGAGAAGTGTAGAGTCGGTCGGTTCGGTGAGTGGAGAAGGAGTTGGAAGTAGCCCTCGAGCTGAGAGGAGCTCAGAGGAAGTCAGGAGTGGTGACTCCTGAAGTAACTGCCTAGGTTGCGGACGGTGGTCTGGGCCTAGAGGAGTCGAACCCCCGGTCACAGGGGATTGTGACGAGGTGCTCGGACCTGTCGAGGAGGACGGCCGGCAGCCGAGCCCTATCACCGGTCCGGGACCGAAGGCACAACGGGGTCCATGGACCCTAGGTCGGGGAGTAGCTTCAGGCAAAACAAAAATTCAACTGAGGAGAATGGAGCCTTCACGATCCGTTCCCACCCGCTCCACAATCCGGGGCGTTAGTGCAACGAGGGGGATAGGACTTTCCAACCAAAACGGTCCAGAAAATCCAAGCGTGAGCCCTGAGAGCAAGCTCCCACACTTAGCAATAGTAGGGAGTGGGGCCCGGCTAGTTCCAATCTACCAGGCAAACAAGTTGAAGTCAAAACTAAGTGCCAGGAGGCAGGTCACGGATCACCAGGCAGCACTGCTTGGGGACGGGTCCCGGACGAGCTCCCCTCAGCGGCAGCAGTACCCAGAGACTTGGTTTACCCGGTTGTCAGTGTCTGCCTATGAACTGAGGGAGTATGAGAGTTACCCCTTCATCCCCACGCCACTCCCCACACAGAGTCCTGGGGCACCCCCTACCCGTGGAGGGTTCAAACACCTTGTGCCCCCGCTCCATCATCCCCGGGTACTCCCAACGGCAGCGGTGGTACTCCTAATTACCACACACCACGGGTGGCGTCACGAACTATAACTCGGCTGCTTCCACGGGGGCGGGACACCACCATGTATGCACAAATGTCATTTCCTCCTGTTATGCTGTGCCCCTTGAATATTAAAAACACAAGGTGGAAAATACAAGAAGAATATATTTATATTTTATCCTTTTTGGCTACATGCAGTGTTTCAGGTGTGCATTAAAATACATCCACAGGTGTCTCTCTCTAGCTCTTATTATTCTAGGATTTGGCAATATAAATAACTAGCTGTAGTACCTGGCGTTGCCTGAGATAGTAACGAAGTGTCTCTGACCCTCTCTCACCACCAAAATCATATTACCTCACACATGAGATGTCTTAGGCTAAGTTCACATTTCCGTTGATTTGTATCAGTCACATGCGTCGCTTGACGCATGTGACTGATGCGCTGTTCAACGCTGTACAACGGATGACAAAGAACAGAATTCTTTGTCGGATTCCGTTGTGTGCGGGGGGCGGAGTTCGGGGGCAGAGCCGAGCGGGGGGCGGGGCCAGGCGCTGAGGATGTCAGTGGAAGTGCTGCGGTCTGCATGGCTGGGGACAGGTGAGTGTATCAGTGAGTGAGTGTGTGTATGTGCATGTATGTATGTATGTATATATGTGTGTGCACATGCAAAGTGCGGGAGGGGGCGGAGCCGAGCAGGGGGCGGGGCCAGACGAGGGTGTCAGTGCTTGTCTGCATGGCTGGGGACAGGTGTGTGTGTGTGTGTGTGTGTGTACATACATGTGCGGAGTGCGGGAGGGGGCGGGGCCGAGCGGGGAAGTGTCGGCCTCCCTGCACACGTAACCAGCCTAAATATCGGGTAACAGCAAAGCACCCGATGTTTACCTTGGTTACCCGATATTTACCTTGGTTACGGGCCTACACCGCTTAGCGCTGGCTCCTTGCACCGTAACCAGGGTAAATATCGGGTAACCAACCAAAGCTGGTGACGTGTGCAGGGAGCCAGAGAGCATGCGCAGCGAAATCCGACAGATCTCGCTGCTCAAAAAACGTTACATGCTGCGTTCCTCCCGCCCGGCGGTCAGTCGTTCCACGACTGATCAGTCGGGCGGAGGGTGCAACGCAGCATCATCAGTCACAATCCGCTGCTCATACAAGTCTATGGGAGCAGCGGAATCCACTAAACGGATTCCGCTGTTTACAAGAGCAGCGGATTGTGACTGATAGATTTTAGCGGAAATGTGAACTTAGCCTTATGCTAAGAATGTCCTTGGTTGCTATAATCAATGAAACAGAGCTCCTTGACTTCTAAGAAAGTATAAGCAGAGCTGTGATTGGTTGCTACAGACCACCTGACAAATATTCAGGGTAACTGTCAAAACAGCCAATATATTACCTCAAATATCCAAAGTGTGTGTGTGTCTCTCTCTCTCTCTGTCCATAGTAGGAGTCTATAATAACAGATCCGTTCCCAGCTCCATTGACTTTAATGTAAGGAGGTTTTTTGGTGAAGAACTGTAAAGTACGGGGTTAAATTTTCCCCTCAAAACAGTCTATGGCACAAAATTCCGTGATTGGAAGTGCAATGGTGCAGATTCCTTTGGCAGAGAGAGAGACACACATACATGCACGCATACATGCACGCATACATACATACACACATATATATATAATTATATAATATATATATCTCACTAATCCTATAAGTAAAAAAGAAATAAACACAAACACAGAGAAAAATCCTTTTATTGGAAATAAAATACAGCACCCTCTTCCCCCTGCTTTATTAACCCCAAAAAAGACCCTTTAAGTGCAGCAGTAATCCACACGACGTCCCACGGCGGTCCTGGCTCTGCTACACCCGAACCTGGAGAGACCGAAAACATGTCCGATCTTTCCCGGCTCCGGGAAACCCTGACAAGGGGGACCCGGCTGTCAGCAGTGACGTCACTCAGTTCACCGAAGGTCATACCTGGGTTCCCACAGTATGACTGACTCACCCACCCCAGGGCTATGGGACACCCGGTGCCAGGCCGGACTAATCCAGTGGGTCGTCAGTGATGGAGTGGCCCGACTCCGTGACCCTGGCGGGAGTCAATTAATATGGCTTCAGTGGGGGTGATTATTAAAGTTTATATTCGTGACGCCACCTGTGGTTTGTGGCTATTAAGCCGCCGCTGCTGTATGGGGCCTCCGGGGCTGGTGGAATGGCAGCTTGGATGGTCCTGCTCCCCACAGATGGAGCAGTGCCCCGGGGCAACAGTTGGTGCTTATTACAGTCTATGCAATGATGGAAGTCTATGCAATGATGGAAATCTATGCAGTGATGGAAGTCTATGCAGTGGTGATATAGTGCAGGCGAAATAACAGAGGCAACACCAGGGGGTGCAGTTTCAAGTTGTTTACTCACAGTTCCTGGGCTGCAGCACACTGGTGCCTTTAGACTGCTGGAACCCACTGTCAGGGACCTCCGCCGATCCCGGGTAGATCTGAGAATAAAAGCCGGTGCACCCTTCTAATGTGTTCCTTTCTTCAGCTGACTTCTAAGCCTTGCCTTTGCTGGATGAACCTGGCTTGGCCTCCACTACAGCCTCCGGAAAGGAGGGCTTGCCTAGCTGGACTTTACCCTCTTCCCAGGGGTTCTGTAGTGGGCTGTGGCCCTGGGGGCTTGCAACCACCCTGGGCCTCAGTTTTCACTTTTGGAAATGACTTCTCTTCCTCCAGTTTCTAGGGACCGTCCCCTGTGTGCAGCTTGATCCCTCCACCGAATGACTTTGTGGAACAGGCCACCAGCTTGGAAGCTTTGCAGTGGCCCTGGAATCCCTTCTGTTGTTCTGCTGTGGTGTCACCTGAGCCTATCTGGGCCTCAGGGTCTTCACCAGGAACTCGGCTCTCTTCAGACTTTTCTTGAGGTAACTACTTCCTTCTCCTCAGTCTTCACTCTCTCTCACTCCCTGAGGTAAACTGAAACTAACTGATTCCTGCTTTTACTCTAACACTAGCTGTTGGCTCCTCCCACCTCCCTGTTGCTAAGCTCCCACCCTATGGGAGCAGGGATGGGTCTTACAGCCCCCCAGCATGCAGCCTGGGGGGGTTGCTGCCACTGTCCCTGGTCCCTGTGTGTGCCTAACAATGGGTGTAGTGCAAATTTGCCTGTGGACCGGCGTTTACTCCTTTCCTTACCCAGGATGGGACATTACACCTCTGGCTTGGGTGCAATGTTCCTGTGGCGACAGAAGCCTCAGGGGCGACACATGACCTCTGGTGACCTGAAGCCATCTGACTTAAAGTGTGGGGCCATACCCGCACCCCACCAGCCCTTTAACAGTGACAGTGACGGTCGGGGAGTACAGGTCCGGTACTGTCAGTGTTAAAGGGCGTGCAGGGGGCGACCCCACACTTTTAAGCCAGAGTGTTTCAGGTCACCAGAAGTCATACTGTGGGAACCCGGGTATGACCTTTTGGTAAACTGAGTGATGTCACTGCTGCCAGCCGGGTCCCTTTTATCAGTATTTGACAGAGCCGGGAGAGATCAAACATGCTTTCAGTCTCTCCAGGCTCGGATGTAGCAGAGCCAGGACCATTGTGGGACGTCGTGTGGATTATGGCGGAACATTTTGGGGTTAATAAACAGTGGAAAAAGGGTGCTGTATTTTTATTTCAAATAAAGGATTTTTCTGTGTTTTTGTTTTTACTTCTTTTTACTTTATAGGATTAGTGATGGGGGGGTCTCATAGACTTCTAACCATCACTAATTCTGGGCTTGATGACAGTCGGGTAAAGCACCGGGACTTTCGCATCTAATGGATGTGACAATTCCGGGGTGGCTGTAGGCTGCTAGTCTTATCCTGGGGGGTCCCAATAACCATGGGACTCACCAGGCTGAGAATCCCAGCTCCCTAGTTGTTGAGCTTTATCATGGCTGGGTAACAAAATTGGGGGGGGGGGGGACTGCAGTGTGTGTGTGTGTGTGTGTGTGTGTGTGTGTGTGTGTGTGTGTTAATAAAAAAAACTGCATGCAGGTCCACCAATTTTGATACACAGTCAAGATAGGCGCACAGCTGGGGGCTGCAGCCTGTATCCGTGGGCTTTCTCTGTGCTGGGTATCATAATATGGGGGACCCTACGCCAATTTTATTTTTATACCATGATACTGACCCTCATACAGCGCCTGTGAGTGGTTGCAGTCAGACGCTGTCACGGGGGGGGCACATCTGACTGTAACCAATCACAGACAGCAAGACTGCAGGACGGCTGGTAGGCAGGGAAAGCGGTGCATATGCTATGAGCGGCTCAGGAAGTGAATCAGCAGCCGTGGGAGCAGTTAAAGCCGTGCCGGAGCCTTCGTATGTATGAAGCTCTTGCTTTCTTCTTATGTTCTTTATTTTTCCTATTTCCTGAGGGCCGAATATGGATCAATATATGGAATTCTGGGCCCAGATCCAGCAGTACTTCTTGAAACCGCACGGATCTGGACTTTTACAGTGCCAGTCCGCCGATCACGAATAGCCAAAAATCTGGACGATCTGGATTTTTGCCGTCTGTTGCAACATGAAACCCCTTTTTGGCTGTGATTGTAGCAACATGACATTGATTTGGTGTACTGTGATCACTTGTCACTTATGCTGACTGTTCAGACAAAGGGGAGGTCAACTTTTCTAGATCATCAGACGCCACAGCTGAAAATGTAAACTGTCATGTAGCTAGTTCACTTAGACGTTTATGTAAGGCACAGGCAGAAGTTTCGATTCTCTGTAATGGGTGTGTAGAGGATTGTTTGCTTTTGTATTTTAGTTTTTTTTGTTTAACCTCTTAACTGTTGACGTTTTTATCTTTTAAACCACTGGTTGAAGAATGAATTACAAAAATTGCTTACAATAAAGAGAATGTCCACTATTTAGACCACCCCCTTCTCATTCTGCTTGTTCGCCCCAGTAAAAATAAATAAGCCTATACTTCCTGTGGCTGCAGTTCCAGCAATGATCTGAAACCACGGTCCTGAGGCCCACGTGACATAATGACACGCGGACTCTGACCAATCAGCACCTAAAATCTGTCTCTCCGTCTTCAGACATTTGAGCAGGATATGAGTACTGCGCTGACTTCCTGGTCAAATATCCAAAGGTGGGGACAAGGAAGTCTGCGCTGATTGGTTCCAGGGCTCCTAACAATGTCACATGGGCGCTAGAAATGCGGCTTCAGTCATCACTGGAACCGTGGCCGCACCGGAGGGGAGTATAGGCTTATTTATTTTTATCGAGGTGCACAAGGGGAATGAGTAGGGGTTGTCCAAGTAGTGGACATCTACTTTTACACAAAGGTGTGAAGGAAGCTGGTGCTGATTGGTCACAAAGCTCGTGTGTCATAACAATGTCACATGGGCCCTGGGAATGCGGCTTCAGTCATTGCTGGGACTGGTCGCATCGGAGGGGAGTATAGGCTTATATATTTTTACGGAGATGCACAAGAGAAATTGGTAGGGGTTGTATAAGTAGTGGACAACTCCTTTTACGATCAGACAGTCTCTGTACTTTGGATTTTGATAAACTTTTATCAGCCGTTTTATTGGACTATGATTTTTAAAAAATTTGCCACCACTTTAAAAACCCCTTAGAGACCAACAATATAACTTAAAACGAACCTGAGATATCTTTGAATAGCATCGCCCAACAAGTGAAAATGGAGCCGCTGTCAGCTGTACATTATAGCTGACAATCTGCTGCATCAGACCTGATTGGTGTTGGCACTGACCATGGCAGTTTAACCCCTTTGCTGCTGTCAGTGGTGACTATGGCATCCAGATGGTTAAAGTGTGGGGGCTTCCTCTTTAACCCCATCAGCATCATGTGGTCCTGGTGGTTGCGAATTCACGCCCAAGTGACGTCCTTGGAGCCTGTTGGCTATAGGGGCCTGTTCAGAATTTAGCTGCTTTTAGGTGGTGAAAATAACGTTTTTCTTTTCGGTCAAGCTATTTTTGCATTAAGGCTGGGGACACATTGCATTAATGCGAGTCTAATCACATGACACTCTGCTCCCGCTCTGCTAGAGTGTAAGTGACGCACCCACGTGGTCTGGGGTTACCCGTCACTGGGCCGTGGTTCCTCTCCTAGGACACAGCGGTGGCCTTGCCTTGGTTTTGTGACCCCGGCGGTGTCAATAAAGATGAAGGGATGAAGGGATGGGGATGATGGGGTTAGTTGTTCGTGACACCACCTGTGGTGTGCGGCTAATATGGGAGCCGCCGCTGCAGGGAGTCTCTCTCTGCTGGGGCGGATGGTGACGCAGCTCAGGTGTTGCAGCTCTCCCCACGTAGAGCTAGGCCTCAGGGAGGATGTTGGAAGTAGTAGTAGTCTATGGTGTTGTAGCACAGGGGTGCAGGACTGAGGATGCCGACAATAACTGGACAACATAGGGCTGTAGTTTCCTTTACCTTTACTTGGCAGCTGGTATTACAGGCCCGGGAGTCTGGTCCAGAAGATGATGGTGGTCCAGTCAGCCTGGAAGCAATGAGGAGATTCACCTTCCCGGGTGGTTGGAGGCCTTCCTTGTAGCGCTTTAGTGTACGGGTCTCTGTGGCTTGGATCACTACAGTGACCCTTTTCCAAATTGTCGTTGTCTGTCACTCCCTTATGGCGGGCAGCGCGAGCCTGTCAGGGGCACCGTCTGCTTAGCTGCGGTCCCAGGCTCTATTGTGCTGCTGAACCTTTGGCCTTTCTTTGGGCCAGGGGACATGAAATCTCCTGCCCTCCGGGGCTTCACTGATGGGGCTTAAGCACCCACACAGCCTAGAGATCCGGTGCCCTGTTCCTGCGCCATGTCCTGAGAGGGCTATGTCACACAGCTCTCCTCAGCGAACACATGCACTGCTCTCCTAAACTGTTCTGTTACTTACACTTTTGGTGTGTGTGCTTGTGTATTCTAACCCCTCCCCAGACCAGAATGCACAGGGAAGCTCTCCCTAAACCAGGTCTTGAGCTCCCCTTCTGGCCTCAGTTAGGAAGTGTATGTAGATTTACCTAGCATGGAAACCTCCTTACTGCTTCAAAGCATAGCATCGCCCCTAGAAGGAGAGCAACGCTACTGTGGCTCCCAAGACCAATAGGGTGCCATATAAGCACAGCCTCGGAGGAGGGGGCGGGCACTGCAGAGGAGAGGGAGGGATTTATCTCCCTATCTCCGCCATTGTCAGCTGATGCAATTCTCGCACTGCACTCGGGTTACACACGAGAGCAGTGCGATGTTTCTCTTGCCCCATAGACTTGAATGGGTGTGAGTGAAAAAGAATCGGATTCCACCCGCAGAAGTTTGAGTGGAATGCGATTTATATATTTTATTTTTTTATTTTTTTGTTCTCATTGCATTCCCCACTCTCCGTTTTACTCGCCATGTGTGCTTACCCTAATTCCTGGAAAGCAGCTAAAGGGTTCGTAAACTACCTGAGAGTTTTGATTGTTGAGGGGGGCTGTTGTAAAATGGTGAGAACGAAACTCACTCCTTTTTATGCCCTTGGAACTTCAAATTAATATTTGTTTTACAAACGCTTAGAGAAATCAATACAGCACACATGCTAACATGATGTACTTTGTTTGTTTCATTAATTCATGTGACCAGCTTATATAGTATCCCAAACAAACAAATTACTATGTGCCAATAAGAGCCGCAGGGTTGTGTGTAGAAAGGTGAAACTTCCCCGCCCATCAGTGTCAGCTGAGCCCTATGACATCATTCGGTTATAAGACTAGATGGTTTCTACATAATACATTGTATTCCCTAATAATGGTATCACTTGTGGGGTTTACCAATATATATGCTCCCCAAAGTCACTGCAAACCTGGCTAAGTGCCTAAACAAAAAAAAAAAAAAAATGGTACATTTCCTTGCAAAATTGAAAAGCCACTGAACCTTCTTACATCCTAACAACCTAAGAGAATATTGTATAGATGGTGTTAATATAAGGCAGACATGAGGTAAATGTTAATTTTGTGAGATGTGACTATCTGGATTAGGGCTAGAACACACGGTGAGTAAAACGGCCAGAGTGTAATGTGATTAAAAAAAAAAATTGCATTACTGTATGGTGCTGGTCCCTTCTGCAATTATTTTCTCAGCCCTAATCAGACCGAGAAAACAGTTGCAGCATGCTGCAGGTGGCATCTGATCGTATTCAGTCACACACATACAAGTCTATGGGTGCAAATGAAACATCACACTGCACTCGGATGACACTGGAATGCAGTGCGATAATTGCATCAGCTGGCAAAGGAGGAGATGGGGAGATTAATCCCTCCCTTTCCTCTGCAGAGCCCGGCAGCTGTGAACTAATTGCAGGATTGGATCACAGTGGCATGACATTCGGCTCACACTTGCAGCACAGCGGGAGTCGGGGGTCATTAGCTTAGCATAACGCATCCGATGCACTCGTATTGGATGCCATATGATCATGTGGCCCCAACCTTAAAGGGAGAATCGCTCAAAGGTTGCAAATTTGTCAAATTTCTGATGGTTTATGTTTACATATATTAGGATAATGGTAAATTTTGGTCATTGTTTATATATAGGTATGTATGTACCCTACAGTTCAAAAGTTTAGGGTCACTCAGATATTTCCTTATTTTTGAAAGGAAAGTATTTTTTTTTTTTCTTTCTTTCAATGAAGCTAACATTTAACAACTACTCTATACATTGTTAATGTGGTAAATGACTATTCTAGCTTCAAACGTCTTTTTCTTTAATGCAATATCTACATAGGTGTATACAGGCTCATTTCCAACAACCACCATTCCAGTGTTCTAATGGTACATTGTGTTTGCTGTTAGAAGGCTAAAGGATGTTTAGAAATTCCTTGAAAACCCTTGTACAAGTATGTTAGCATAGCTGAAAACTATTTTGCTGATTAGAGAAGCTATAAAACTGACCTTCCTTTGAGCTAGTTGAGAATCTGGAGCATTACATTTGCTGGTTCCATTAAACTGTCAAAATGGCCAGAAAAAGAGACCTTTCATGTGAAACTCGACAGTCTATTCTTGTTCTTAGAAATTAAGGATATTCCATGTGAGTAATTGCCAATAAACTGATTTCCTACAACGGTGTGTACTAATCCTTTCAGAGGAGAGCACAAACAGCTGAGCAACAAGACAAGTACATTAAAGTCTCTATTGAGAAATCGACGCCTCACAGGTTCTCAAGCTGGCAGCTTCTTTAAATAGTACCCGCAAAACGCCAGTGTCAATGTCTACAGTGAAGAGGCGACTCAAAGATGCTGGCCTTCAGGGCAGAGTGGCAAATAAAAAGCCATATCTGAGACTGGCTAATAAAAGTAAAAGAACACAGACATTGCACAGAGGAAGACTGGAAAAAAGTGTTATGGACAGACTAATCGAAGTTTGAGGTGTTTGATCACACAGAAGAACATTTGTGAGACGCAGAACTACTGAAAAGATGCTGGAAGAGTGCCTGACGCCATCTGTCAAGCATGGTGGAGGTAATGTGATGGTCTGGGGTTGCTTTGGTGCTGGTAAAGTAGGAGATTTGTACTAGGGAAAAGGGATTTTGAATAAGGAAGGCTATCACTCCATTTTGCAACGCCATACCCTGTGGACAGCGCTTAGTTGGAGCCAATTTCATCCTACAACAGGACAATGACCCAAAGCACACCTCCAAATTATACAGGAACTATTTAGGGAAGAAGCAGGCAGCTGGTATTCTATCTGTAATAGAGGGGCCAGCCCAATCACCTGATCTCAACCCTATTGAGCTGTTGTGGGAGCAGCTTGACCGTATGGTGCGCAAAAAGTGCCCATCAAGCCAATCCAACTTGTGGGAGCTGCTTCTGGAAGCATGGGGTGAAATATCTCCAGATTACCGCCGTAAATTAACAGCTAGAATGCCAAAGGTCTGCAAAGCTGGAATTGCTGCAAAGAAGCATTCTGTGACGAAAGCAAAGTCTGAAGGAGAAAATTATTTGAAGTAAAAATCATTATTTTTAACCTTCTCAATGTCTGGACTATATTTTCTATTCATTAAGCAACTCATTTGATAAATAAAAGTATGATTTTTCATGGAAAAGACAAAATTGTCTGGGTGACCCCAAACCTTTGAACTGTAGTGTATATAATATATTGTATATGGGGCAGCTAAGTCTTTGGCTTTACCCAGAAAGAAACAACATAGGACGATGAAACTTTACATTTATGCCACATACTCTCCACTGATGGTAACACACTTCTTACATCGGTACTCCAAGTTCTGTAAGCCCAGCAAAAAGAAGGATTTTTTTTTTGTGCCTCAAACCAGTGCCTCAAATCTGTGGCAGCCATGGCTTCAGAAATGATGTGTAATTTGGTACCCTTGAGGTGTTTCTTCAGGTTTGGAAACAGATGATAGACGGAGGGAGCTAGATCTGGTGAATAAAATTGGTGGTCAACCAGCTGGAAGCCCATCTCTGCCAGTTTTGCTGTGGTCGTTTGTGCAATGTGAGCGCAGGTGATGTCTTGCAGGAACAAGATTCCTTTGTACAGCTTGCAGTGCCTTTTGGCCTTCAGAACTGCCTTCAATTGGTCCAAAACTTCAATGTAATATGTTACATTGACGGTGGAACCCTTTTTGAAGGTAGTCCACTAACAGCATGCCCTCCTTATTCCAGAACACAGATGCCATCACCTTAGTGGCTGATTCTTGCACCCTGAACTTCTTTAGATGAGGAGAACCACTGTGCTTCCACTCTTTTTGACTGCTCCTTGTTTTCAGTGTCATACAAATAAATCCAGATCTCATCCATAGTGACCAGTCGATCCAGAAAGTTCTTATCAGTACAGAAACACTGACAAATGGACCGGGAAGTTTTCACTCGCACTCTTCTATGATTTGTTGTCAAACATTTGGGGACCCTCTTTGCAGAAGCTTCCTCATGTCCAAATGTTCATGGATAATGACACAAACACAATCATGGGAAATCCCCATGATGTCTGCTATTGTTTTATCTGAAGTTCGTCGATTCTCCAGAATGAGGTTGTCCACAGCATCGACGATCTCTGGAACAACCACTCTGGGTCGGCCAGGACGTTCCTCATTATTGGAGCTGAAGTGGCCAGTTTTAAGTTTGGCAACCCAGCTCTTAACTGTGGAATATGAAGGGCATTGATTCCCCCCCCCCCCCCTTCCCCCATTGTCTGCGACATATCACCATGAATATCCCTTGCGGACTTTCCTTGCAGAAACAAGAATTTTATCATTCCTCTGCTCTCAGTTGCTGTGAATATCTCATTAGACTCCGCCATTTCCCACGTCTCTCAGTTGCTGTGAATATCTCATTAGACTCCGCCATTTCCCACGTGTGTACAACACTTTTGCCATAAGCAACAAACCCAAAATTTCGAAAACCTATATTAGACACATAAGGCTTTCATGTGATGTAACATTCGTTATCATAGAAACAAAGCCAAAGACTTATCAACAGCCCCTCTTATTTGTGTGTGTGTGTGTGTGTATATAATATAGTATGTGTGTATGTATGTATATAATGTATGTGTATATATGTGTATGTGTGTGTAATAAATATATATATATTTGTGTGTGACGCCCTGGCCTATCAGGTCGTCACAGGGTATTGTGCAATCTGCCCTTCTGCACAGTATCCACCCTCCTTGGTTACGGATCCTGGTCCTTTGGTGTTGCTAACACCTTAGCCAATCAAACTCCTAGGAACACTTTGCACTTTTCCCACCAGACACACCATTGGGGGGCCTGAAGGGAATAGGGCCGCCCACATGGGGGGTTGGTGAGGGAAGTAAGTGACAGTTGAGTTGAGCTGGAGTTGAGTAGGAGAGAGGAGTGAAGTGGTGACCCTCGTGAGGAGAGGTCACGGAGCAGGGCTCCTGAGTATTAGGTGGCAGACGTTTGTCTGGGCCTAGTAGGAGCTGGAATCCCGGTCGCAGGGGATAGTGTCGAGGGGCACGGACAGCTGAGGAGGGCAGCCGGCGGCCTTGAGCTATCACAGGGCAGGGGCCAGGGCACGACTGGGTACGTGGACCCTAGGCCGGAAAGTAGCTTCACGTGTTCCGGTAATTTACCTGACGAGTGAAGACTTCAAGATTCATCTGCAACCCGCTCCAAAATCTGGGTACTAGTGCACCGATGGGATAGGACTTTACCCAATACAGTCCAAAGAAATCCTACGTGTGAACCCTGAGAGCAAGCTCACTCCGTTAGCCATACGGGTGGGCGGGACCCGAAGAGTTTTATACCAGAGGGTCCAACAGAGACAAAGGTGCCAAGGACAGGGCCACAGGCTAACAGCAACACCAAGGGCACGGACCGACGCGTGCTCCCTACCAGTTGCAGTAGTGCTCAGAATTCTGGTTTACAAGCTGTCGGTGTTGTTATTTCCTGGACTGAGTGAGTACACTGAAAACCCCTGTCCCGGTCCCCAACGGCACCCAGGCACCAACCACCCGACGGGCCCCGGGACACAAACCACCTACCCACAGAAAGGTTAAACATCAGGCTGCCGCACCATCACCGGGCTCCCCAACGGCAGCGGTGGTCCCTCACCACACCACACACCGTGGGTGACGTCACAAACTTTCTAACCCCTTTGCACATATACTTCCCTCTTTTAATTCGAGTGTCCGCGCGGACCCCCCGGACCCGGAGACCCCTTGAGCCACCGCAGCTCCGGATCCCAGTGGCTCGGCCGCTGGCGTGGTGGCAGTGTGGCGCCCCTGACATGGCCACTGAGTACTGCACCCATGCTGGGGGCAGTACAACACAAGTAATCCAGAAGGCTGCCCGAGGTGTGATTACACAGGCGCATAGTAATCAGGTCTCCCACATCTACCTTTGATCAGGACCCCTGGGGAATTCAGGAGGGGGCGTGGCCTCCATGTCCACTCAAGGGGTGTGGTAGAGAGTCTGGTTGCTAAGTTGCGTAGGCAGGCACAGTGGGGAGGGAGTAGAGAGGAGTCTGGAGTGGAGCTCAGGGAGAGCAGATGTGCAGGACCCACTAGTCAGACAACGCACGTGCAGTGGCTACCGACGGGGGAGATCGGTCACCTGGTAGTGCCACCTGAAATGCACTCAAGGCTAGAAAGAGCAAAGGGGTTGCGGAGTACGGGGACTGCCAGGGAGGTACCAGGCCCGTAAGGGTTACAGGTCCCAGTGCAGAGATTCATTCAGTTTTCCCTGCCAAACCTGCCGGAGGGGGCATTTCAGACCCTCACCATAACACCAGAGTCCGCAGCCACGTAGCAAAAAAGAGAGGGCCCATAGCTCACAGGAGGCAAGTAGCCGGAGTGACCTGGTCCAGGCTACAAGCAAACGGGCCGAAACAAGGGGAGAATAGGCATCAGCAACTTCCCTGGGCGACCCCAGCAGGACTACAAGTTGGGGGTCACCCCAAAAACGACAGGGCTAGGAGGGCGAGTCGGTAGTCACCCTCAAAAGTCAGCTAGACGGAGTGCCTGGTTTCCTCTGGTTCATCCCAGCTATGCCCGGGTACTCACACTGCCATCAATTGTGAGTAAAAACCCTGAAAGACTGTCTGGACTGTGCCTGACTCATTCTGCTACTTGTGGTTCCACACACTCCAACCGGACCCTGGGGCCTGCCTCACTCTCGGGAGGCCACAACACCCAGCTGCACACACCAGCCCCAGGCGTTCCTGAACCTGCAGCGGCGGTCCCCTGACTGCAATACCGAGAGTGGCTTCACGAAAATCCAAAGAAGATAACTTACCTGTGACCAGACCATCCCACGTGGAGTCCCTGAAGGTAATGCTACACAACACCTGTGGGGCTTCACAGCAGTACATATATATAATACATAAGCAAGCAAGTTACATGTAAACAATAACCATTGTTTCCTCTGACATTCAGCTAACATTGAGGTTCCAATGAGAGAGTTGGAATGAATACAAGGAGTTAACAGGGAGTGGAAATCATGACAAACAGACTTCCTCAAGGTGTTTTCTAGTTTTGCCTTCATTCACTATACAACAATGGCCTCTGCTGATCTGAAGGACGAGCTAACCTGTTCCATCTGCCTGACCCTCTACTCCGATCCCGTAACACTGAAATGTGGACACAACTTCTGCCGGGAGTGCATAGAAAGTGTGCTGGATACACAGAAGGGATCTGAAGCCTATACCTGCCCTGAATGCAGAGCAGAGTTCCTGGAACGTCCTGTCCTGCAGAGGAACACCACCCTCTGTAACATAGCGGAGCATTTCCTTTCTCAGGAGGAGCAAGAAGGGACTGAAGTATTTTGCACGTACTGTATTCACACACCTGTGGTAGCATCTAAAACGTGTTTGATGTGCGAAGCTTCTCTGTGTGACCTTCACTTGGCAGTACACAGCAAGTCCCCAGAACATGTCTTAATCCAACCAACAAAGTCCTTCAGGAATAGAAGATGTTCTCACCATAAGAAGCCCCTCATGTATTACTGCACTGAGGATGCTGAGTGTTTGTGTGCTTTCTGCTGCCTTGGGGAGAAGCACAGAGGACACAAAGTTGAATTCCTACATGAAGCCGTAATAAAAAAACAAGAAAAGCTGAAGACTTTTCAAGGCCATATCCTAAAAGAAAGGGAAAAGATTGAAACGCGTGTGAATCGTCTTCAGGACCATCTAAGGGACATCCCAGAAAAGGCAACCGGTATTGTGGAGAGAGTGGGTGTCCAGCTTCAAGACCTCAAGAAGAAGCAGGATAACTTGGAGATCCATGTTCTGAAAGAGGTATCGAAGCAACAAGAGCAAGTGTCAATGTCTGTGTCTGACCTGATCCAGCAGCTGGAAAAAAAGAGGGACACTCTGTCCTGGAAACTGACCACTATGGAGAAACTATGTCAGATGACCGATCCTCTCCTTTACTTACAAGCAGATAGAAATTACTTTACTGAAATAGTGGAAGATGGTGAGATAAATCTCAAAGAGACTGAAGCTGCTGATCTGGCTGAAGATCTGATCAACAAGACCCTAATATCTGGTATAATGAATATAATGTCTGACCTACAGAAAGGATACTATGTGCAGGAGGCGGCTGGCATATTATTGGATGTGCACACTGCTTCTAATGATGTGCACATCTCAGGGGACCTGAAAACCAGTTCATCGTCAAACGTAAATCTGGGTCGTCCTGAAACCCCTCAAAGATTTGAGGATCTTAGAGTTTTAAGCATGGAGGGTTTTTCTAAGGGAAGACTTTACTGGGATGTAGAAGTCAGTAAGGAGGGTAGCTGGAGAGTCGGGATGGCCTATCCGAGTATTCAACGAAGAGGAGAAAATTCCCATGTTGGAGCCAATACGAAGTCCTGGGGTCTTCGCAGGTTTAAGAATCAGTACTCCGTTAGGCATGACAAGAAAGAAATCACTGTCGAGGGCCAAGCTACTTGCTACAAAGTGAGGATATATCTAGATTACACGGGTGGGCTTCTGTCTTTTTATGAGCTGGCTAACACGATGAGACATTTATATACTTACAATGCCACCTTCACAGAGGCGCTCTACCCAGTGATCGCTGTGTGGGATAATGCTTGGGCGAGGGTCTTAAATTAAGCTTACTTTGTTTCTTCAGGTACAGTAATTTAAAGCAAGTTCTAATATAGAAAGAAACTACATTAGATGTAACCTGGATGCTAAATTGGCTCTTGAAATGTTCAGCTTTTATATCCTTTATGTGGTGGGAATAAATGATTGAAATATAAATCAGAGAGAGCAAATAACTTTTGTTTTTTTTATATTGTAAATAGATTGCTTTAATAGTTTAAAACTGACCCACTGTACATTATTGCCCAGAGCTGCATTCACAATTCAGCTGTTTTGTAACTAGAAACCCACAGCAATCTTGGACCAAGTTCCCTAGATCGATGCGTTTCGTGATGCTGCAGATTTTCTGCATAAATTGGCTATCTTAGGCTATTGTGTGCACCTTGAGTATTTGGTGCAGAATGTTTTTTTGCACTTTTTGGCATAAAAATGCACCAAAAAGATGCATGTGCTAATGAAGTCAATGGGTGGAAGGGCTAAAAAAAAAATGAGGCAAAAACGCACCAAGCATTGACATGCTGCAGATTATTCTCTGCACCAAATCTGCAAGGAAAAAATAAACAGTGCACAGAACTTCAGAATTCTCATGGACTTTACTGGCAACGTTTATTGGTAGTCTTGTGCGGATTACGTGGTTTGTTTGTTTTTAAGTTTTGTGTCGCAGTAAAAATGCATATTCAGTTTTTTTTATTTGTGTAGTTTCCTCCTCTTCTTCAAGTTTATGGTGGCTATCCACAAAGAATAAAGCATATTTTCTGTAATAGAAAAAAAAAAAGCCCAATGCAGTAGGTATGGGATTTATATAAATCCTATATACTTTGCTAGAAATTTTAATATGCTGCACTGTTTTTCCGCTCTTAAATACGAGTATATACAAGGAAAAAACACTCCCCAAATGATTATTGTGGGGAACATTAATTAAAAACATTTTTTTTACGCAGGCAGGTAATCACAGAACAAATATTCATAGAAATGTTTTGTACTGATCCGCTAGTTTGAGAACATTAAGAAATATTGTCTTTTTGTAATTGCAGTATACTGAGTGCAGCTCTGAAGTAGAAGACCTCATTCTTCTCTCCATTACAATATTAAAAATGTAGAGCACACAAATGGTGTCTAATCTTCACACACCCTATAGACTTTTCTGAGTGATAATAATCAAACCAATCTTTGGTTTAATAAAAAATTGATATGTTTAAGCAACAAAAAATTAAGTAGATACATTCCGCAAAAATATGATCTTGTGAACACCTCAATAAATTATAATGGGTACATACTGTATACAAACTGGGAAAATACTGATAAAATGTGCATGGGATATTGACATCTGAATGATACCTAATACAGGATGTAACTCAGGATCAGTACAGGATAAGTAATGTAATGTATGTACACAGTGACTCCACCAGCAGAATAGTGAGTGCAGCTCTGGAGTATAATACAGGATGTAACTCAGGATCAGTACAGGATAAGTAATGTAATGTATGTACACAGTGACTCCACCAGCAGAATAGTGAGTGCAGCTCTGGAGTATAATACAGGATGTAACTCAGGATCAGTACAGGATAAGTAATGTAATGTATGTACACAGTGACTGCACCAGCAGAATAGTGAGTGCAGCTCTGGAGTATAATACAGGATGTAACTGAGGATCAGTACAGGATAAGTAATATAATGTATGTACACAGTGACTGCACCAGCAGAATAGTGAGTGCAGCTCTGGAGTATAATACAGGATGTAACTGAGGATCAGTACAGGATAAGTAATATAATGTATGTACACAGTGACTGCACCAGCAGAATAGTGAGTGCAGCTCTGGAGTATAATACAGGAGGTAACTCAGGATCAGTACAGGATAAGTAATGTAATGTATGTACACAGTGACTGCACCAGCAGAATAGTGAGTGCAGCTCTGGAGTATAATGCAGGAGGTAACTCGGGATCAGTACAGGATAAGTAATGTAATGTATGTACAGAGTGACTGCACCAGCAGAATAGTGAGTGCATCTCTGGAGTATAATACAGGATGTAACTCAGGATCAGTACAGGGTAAGTAATGTAATGTATGTACACAGTGACTGCACCAGCAGAATAGTGAGTGCAGCTCTGGAGTATAATACAGGATGTAACTCAGGATCAGTACAGGGTAAGTAATGTAATGTATGTACACAGTGACTGCACTAGAGTTATTACCTCGTAAAATTACACTGGTGAAAATTTGAAAAATTTGTCGAGGTCAGGAAGGTGAAATCATGCTCAGGGGTGAAGGGGTAAATGTATTTAATATTAGTGATAACTAATTGGTATATTGCATATCCATTCCGGTAATCCATGGTGTATACGCAGGAATCTGCTTGAGTTCTGCAGTAAAACCTTTGAATAAACCTGTCTCTGACAATGTGAATGTGTTATTTGTGATTATTTTTATTGGGCCTTTATAGAGTACTTTACCTCTTTTGACATGATGAGAAAGCATTGGGGCAAGACATTCATGTTTTACTGGTGTCGTAGTGTCTTTATTATCCATCTATCTCATCTGACATATTTTTAATTCAAGTGCTGAATATACCGTATATTGTGTGTGTGTGTGTGTGTGTGTACATCTATATATATAATTGCCTTATTCTGTCTGTCTTGCTCCAAAATTGTGTCCTTACAGTGGCAACCGTCGGATTGGCCGCTGGGCTCGGCCTGGCCCCACCCCCCCCACGAATTGGCCGCTTGGCATGGCCCCGCCCCCAGCATGGATTAACCGTTTGGCCAGGCCCGCCCCCCCCCCCACGCGATGCCCGCTAGGCCACGCCCCCACGCAATGCCCGCTAGGCCACGCCCCGCACGCAATGCCCGCTAGGCCACGCCCCCACACGCGATGCCCGCTAGGCCACGCCCCCCGCATGCGATGCCCGCTAGGCCACGCCCCCCGCATGCGATGCCCGCTAGGCCACGCCCCCCGCATGCGATGCCCGCTAGGCCACGTCCCCCCGCACGCGATTTTCGCTAGGCCACGCCCCTGCAAGCGATGCCCCGCTAGGCCACCCCACCCGCACGCAATGCCCGCTAGGCCACGCCCCCACGTGATACCCACTAGGCCACGCCCCCCACACGCGATGCCCGCTAGGCCACACCCCCCTCACGCGATGCCCATTCGGCCACGCCACCTCACACGATGCCCATTCAGAATGGGGGGATGAAACACGATGGGGGGTGTACAGCATGGGGGATGGAGCACGATGGGGGGTGCAGCATGGGGATGGAGCACGATAGGGGGTGCGCAGCATGGGGGATGGCGCAGCATGGGGGATGGAGCACGATGGGGAGTGCAGCATGGGGGATGGAGCACGATGGGGGGTGCCCAGAATGGGGGGATGAAACACGATGGGGGGTGCGCAGCATGGGGGATGGAGCAATATGGGGGGTGCGCAGCATAGGGGATGGAGCAATATGGGGGGTGCGCAGCATGGGGGATGGAGCACGATGGGGGGTGCGCAGCATGGGGGATGGAGCACGATGGGGGGTGCGCAGCATGGGGGATGGAGCACGATGGGGGGTGCAGCATGGGGGGTGGACCACGATCGGGGGTGCACACCTCCCCCCAAAACACACACACACCGCCACACACGCACCGCACAACACACCACACACACACACTGGGAACCACAAACTCTGCCCTACACAGACACCCACACACACACAGACAACGCTGCACACACACAACACCCAACACACAAACACCGCGGCACACACAAATATATGCACATACCGCACAACACACACATTGCACAAAACATACCTCCCCCCCAAAACACACACACGCACCTCACAGCCACACCCACACAAACCGCGCAACACACACAGCACCACACACACAGAATGCTGCAGACACACAGCGCTCCACAAACAACGCAACACACACAACGCAACACACATACAACACCGCTCTCACACACACACACACACACACCACCTGCACACCCAGACAACACCCAGAACATGTACAGCGCCCTACACAAACACTGGCAACTACACACAACATCTATATATATACAGTGCCTACAAGTAGTATTCAACCCCCTGCAGATTAAGCAGGTTTACACATTCGGAATTAACTTGGCATTGTGACATTTGGACTGTAGATCAGCCTGGAAGTGTGAAATGCACTGCAGCAAAAAAGAATGTTATTTCTTTTTTTTATTTTTTTTTTTAAATTGTGAAAAGTTTATTCAGAGGGTCATTTATTATTCAACCCCTCAAACCACAAGAATTCTGTTTGGTTCCCCTAAAGTATTAAGAAGTATTTCAGGCACAAAGAACAATGAGCTTCACATGTTTGGATTAATTATCTCTTTTTCCAGCCTTTTCTGACTAATTAAGACCCTCCCCAAACTTGTGAACAGCACTCATACTTGGTCAACATGGGAAAGACAAAGGAGCATTCCAAGGCCATCAGAGACAAGATCGTGGAGGGTCACAAGGCTGGCGAGGGGTACAAAACCCTTTCCAAGGAGTTGGGCCTACCTGTCTCCACTGTTGGGAGCATCATCCGGAAGTGGAAGGCTTATGGAACTACTGTTAGCCTTCCACGGCCTGGACAGCCTTTGAAAGTTTCCACCCGTGCCGAGGCCAGGCTTGTCCGAAGAGTCAAGGCTAACCCAAGGACAACAAGGAAGGAGCTCCGGGAAGATCTCATGGCAGTGGGGACATTGGTTTCAGTCAATACCATAAGTAACGTACTCCACCGCAATGGTCTCCGTTCCAGATGAGCCCGTAAGGTACCTTTACTTTCAAAGCGTCATGTCAAGGCTCGTCTACAGTTTGCTCATGATCACTTGGAGGACTCTGAGACAGACTGGTTCAAGGTTCTCTGGTCTGATGAGACCTAGATCGAGATCTTTGGTGCCAACCACACACGTGACGTTTGGAGACTGGATGGCACTGCATACGACCCCAAGAATACCATCCCTACAGTCAAGAATGGTGGTGGCAGCATCATGCTGTGGGGCTGTTTCTCAGCCAAGGGGCCTGGCCATCTGGTCCGCATCCATGGGAAAATGGATAGCACGGCCTACCTGGAGATTTTGGCTAAGAACCTCCGCTCCTCCATCAAGGATCTTAAGATGGGTCGTCATTTCATCTTCCAACAAGACAATGACCCAAAGCACACAGCCAAGAAAACCAAGGCGTGGTTCAAGAGGGAAAAAATCAAGGTGTTGCAGTGGCCTAGTCAGTCTCCTGACCTTAACCCAATTGAAAACTTGTGGAAGGAGCTCAAGATTAAAGTCCACATGAGACACCCAAAGAACCTAGATAACTTGGAGAAGATCTGCATGGAGGAGTGGGCCAAGATAACTCCAGAGACCTGTGCCAGCCTGATCAGGTCTTTATAAAAGACGATTATTAGCTGTAATTGCAAACAAGGGTTATTCCACAAAATATTAAACCTAGGGGTTGAATAATAATTGACCCACACTTTTTTATGTTGAAAATTTATTAAAATTTAACTGAGCAACATAACTTGTTGGTTTGTAAGATTTATGCATCTGTTAATAAATCCTGCTCTTGTTTGAAGTTTGCAGGCTCTAACTTATTTGCATCTTATCAAACCTGCTAAATCTGCAGGGGGTTGAATACTACTTGTAGGCACTGTATATAACAAAAATCATACATTAATTACACAATACGTAAATTCTAGAATACCCGATGTGTTAGAATCGGGCCACCTTCTAGTGTTTATATATGGACAGGAATATTTTTTTATGAAGAAAACTGGCTCTAATATGTAGATGACTGATGCAAAACTAGTAGGCTGAAATATCAGGTCTATAATAATGTCACTCGTGAGGTTTTAACTCTGTGGAGAAAGCAGGATATGGACATCTCTACAACTCTTCGTATTTATGGTAACTTTTACACATTTGTATTTCTTTCATACATGATAAATAAGTTGAGGAATAAGAAGAGTTTACATTATACGTTACGTCACCCCTTCCCAGCATATGACGTACTAGTTCATATTTTTGCAATGACTTCCCGTTAATGGATGTAATGGTATGTCATTTGGGAACATGATCATCGTATCAAGACACAGTGGATGCTGTCCTCGAAATGAAGCAATCTTCACTCCTCACTAAGGAGTTGTCCCCATTCCCTGGTGCCTGGGATTGCAGCATTTACACATTTAAAAGCCCTATCTTGGGGCTGCATGGCACTTCATCATGACCCTGGAATTGCTGACTCCGGTCTTCCTCCCGTCTCCTTCCACCATTCCCATTCTTATCTAAAATGACTACGCAGACACCGAATATCTTTTGGATAATTCTGGCCATAGCAGCCATTTTATTAACATAAATACATAACCAATAAAATTGCAATATGGTAAGGTCCTTGAAGCTACAACCCTGGTGATCCCCATAAACCGAACCATAAAACCAACTTGCTCCCAGCCGTTACCCACACTGGCTCAGGCGCACCAAACTGTAAGGGTTAATCCTTCGTTAACCCCAACACACCCACAGGGGCCCCGATATCCCCGTCGGGATTCCCCTCCAAATCACCAGGTGACCAGCAATTATGCCAATGAGGGGATCCACACCCGTATGGATTCCCCGAACAATTTTAAACCAACTTCAAGGACCCACCAATAACACGCCACAACGAAGGCACCTTGATAACCTTCAAGTGCCTGAGACCCCCCTCAACCTCAGGGCCCTTTCAATACCTCCCTGCAAGCCGAGGGTCCACAAATCGATCCCTACCGCATTTAAGTGTACCCCATCCGCCAACCAAAATTCCTCTTCCGTCCTTTCCAACTCCACATGCCGGATACAAACACCCCCATTCCGACTAACAAACTTTGAAATCGCCCTATTAACCTTCGCCCGCGCCTTGTTCAGCCTCTCAACAGACCGCGCCTTCCGCCAACTCCTTCTCGCCACCATCTCTGACCAAACTACCGTAATCCCTGGAAAAGACACCCATAGCCGCAACAAGTCGTGCTTGATGTCTTTTATTAGGATTCTGAAAGGCCTTTCCCCTAGATCGTTCCCCCCAACGTGTAAGACCAACACTTCAGGAGGCCTGTCTAATCGGGCATATTTATGCACCTCTTGTAACACCCTGCTCCACCCTAACCCCCGAACCCCGAGCCATCGTACGAGAGCCACGTCCCTGGCGAAGCCTAACTGTCTCCCGTTCCTTCTCGCATCCGCTCGCCGGGCTCCCCAATACACGTAAGAATGGCCCAAGATCCAGACCAGCGGGGGGGAGGGAAGGGGTGTTTCTGCAATACAAAAGCACAAACAAACAACCATTTTAGTGCCTGATACCCTCAAACGAAACACCCACACCCCGGCCGCCCCCCCCCCCCCCATTCACCGAAAGAGTCCCCACTCAGCTTCTGACCACCGCCTGGGGGCGGACGTACAACTTAAAACGCCCCGACTTCCACCTACCAATCTGTTTAACCGCGTCTTCAGACAAACCGCACATGGATGCTTCTGTTGCCGCCCCTATGCGAAAAGAATGCGATCCGAAAGACTTAGGGTCTAACCCCAACGCCTTCAAACACGCCCTGAAAACACTCACAAACTGATATCGTGATAAGAAAGACCCGTCGTCATGACATAACAGCGGGCCGTCCACCTTTTTACGAATCTGGTCAAAATTCTTGAAACACCTCAACGGGCACATATCCGATCCCCTAACCGCTCCCAAACACACTCGCTTCCCTGCCCCCCGTTGATCAGTTTTAGATTTACTTATCCAAAATTCAATTCCCCTGTCCACCGCCATAATGTCACCACGACTCAAACCCCCGGGGGACA
Organism: Anomaloglossus baeobatrachus; assembly: GCF_048569485.1. Taxonomy (NCBI): domain Eukaryota; kingdom Metazoa; phylum Chordata; class Amphibia; order Anura; family Aromobatidae; genus Anomaloglossus; species Anomaloglossus baeobatrachus. Next base: position 493,807,509 of record NC_134357.1, read on the forward strand.
CCTTACTGGGAGATACCAATTCCCCAACCCGCAGGGCTCCAAAAAACGCCAAGGAAAACGCTAACCTAAACAAATGTTCCTCAAACGGAGATGTACAGACCTCCCCCAACACCCCACCCAGCCGTTCCAATAATCCGAATGACACTGGTCGTCTACCATCCAATAGCTTTCGTCCTCTTCGAAAACCCTTCAACGCCTGGACAACCAAAAAACACTTAGTTAAATCTCGTAACCCTCGTAACCGAAAACCAAATGCTAACCCTGCCATGAAACGATTTGCCTTCGCAACCGACCACCCTGCTACTGCCGCTTCCCCCAACTTTTCCAACAATATACCCAACTGATCCTCTTCAGAAAAATCCCCACCCTGTAACCATTACTCCCACAGCCCCCATGCTGCCTGATATGCTGTCCACGTGTTACCCGACAAGGACACCCGAATTAGCGGTCCCGCTGCCCGAAGACCACGTTCCAAAGGTGTGCTGGGCACTCCAACCCGCTGGACTCTGCCTCTGGTGCGCAAACCCGGAACCGATCCCACTGAAAACGAGAGAGGGAATCAGCTATTAGGTTCTGAACACCTGGCACATGAGTCGCCGTAATACATGCGTTAATTTGCAGACAAACCAATACCAATTCCCGCAACACCCGAACGACCGGAGGAGAGGACGCCGAAAACTGATTAATCGCCAGCACCACCCCCATGTTGTCACAGTTAAAACGAATCTTCTGTTTGCCAACTGGCCTCTCCAAAGATGAAGTGCCACCATTATTGGAAAAATTTCCAACAGCGCCACATTCTTTGTCAGGCCTTCAGCCGTCCAGTTGGCCGGCCACCGACCCACACACCACTGACCCTGGAAGAAAGCTCCGAAACCTGAACTGCCCGCCGCATCCGTAAACAACTCCAAGTCAAAATTGTCCACTGCATCCTCCATTATCAGGGAACGACCGTTGTAGTGTTCCAAAAACTGTCCCCACACTGCTAAGTCCGCTTTGTGGTCTGCTGATAACCGAACGTAATGGTGCGGAGCAAGCACCCCCGCCGTTGCCCTGGCCAGTTGTCGCGAAAAAATCCGGCCCATTGGCATCACCCTACAAGCAAAGTTAAGTTTTCCCAGTAGGGACTGCACTTCCCTTAATTGCAGTTTCTTCACCCGCCGTGCCCTTGCCACCTCGTCCCTCATGGCCGCAACCTTGTCCTCAGGAAGCCGGACTTCCCAGGCCACTGAATCGATTACAATGCCCAGAAAACTTAAACTAGTAGTTGGTCCCACCGTTTTTTCAGGCGCCAGGGGGACCCCAAATCGGTCCGCAACCCACTCCATAGTTGCCAAAATCCCGGCACACTGAGCCGAATCGGCAGGACCTACACACAAAAAATCATCCAGGTAATGTACCAATGCTGACAAGCCTGAAACGTCCCGAACAACCCACTCCAAAAAGCAACTAAACGTTTCGAAAAATGCGCGTGAGATTGAGCACCCCATGGGCAAACAGCGATCTACAAAATACGCCCCCTCCCAAAAGCCACCCAACAACCGGACACAATCTGCATGCACTGGCAAAAGCCGAAAAGCTGATTCAATATCTGTCTTAGCCATAAGTGCTCCCTTTCCACATTTTTTTACCCAGCTTGTGGCCTCATCAAATGACGTATAAACCACCGAACACAGTTCAGCCGGTATCCCGTCATTTACCGACCTACCTCTTGGGTAAGACAGATGGTGAATCAGCCGGAATTTTCCCGGCTCCTTTTTTGGCACCACCCCCAACGGCGAGACCACTAGATCAGGAAAAGGAGGGGCCTGGAACGGCCCCGCCATCCTCCCCAAAGCCACTTCCTTGCCTAATTTTTCGGCCACAACCCCCGAATGCTGGTAAGCTGACAAAAGGTTCTTCGTCGCCGCCGGCACATTAAAAGTGGGAGCCGGAATTCTGAAACCCTCCCCAAATCCCAACCGCAAAACTTCAGCTTTCTCCCTATCAGGGTACCTATTTAGGTACGGAAGCATCGCGGCTAAGCTCACCGGCGTCAGACCCTTGGGTATGAGTGGTGCCGGGCTTGGATTTGCCTTTCTTAAAGCACTTTGCCGCTCCATGTGAGGTCCCATTACAATGGGTACAGAGGTGCTTAAAACGGCAGGTGGCCCCGAACTTGCATTGCCCCTCATTGAATTGCCAACACACGCCGGGCTTTTGCGAACCCCCCTGACCTTGTTGACTACCGGCACCCTGCGTTCCGGACTGGCCGGCAGACCCGGCCCCGCCCTGAAAGGGCTGGCCATATCTCGACGGCGCCATAACCCGTAACCACAACCCGATGTCCTTTTGGTCCCATCTAATAGAAGGTCGAACGGCCTTCCGCTGACGAAACTGTTCGTCATACCTAAGCCATGTCTGTCCCCCATATACCCTGTAAGCCTCACCAATAGAGTCCATATAGCAAAACAAATGTGAACAGTTCTCCGGCGCCTTCTCGCCTATCACACTCGCCAAAATAGCAAAAGCCTGCAACCAATTAGTGAACGTCTGAGGGATCAAGCGCCATCGCCGCTTCTTCTCCTCTTCTTTCTTGCTCTCATCCTTTTTACCTTTGTCCAAATTAAATTTTGCCAACGGCAGCAGGGAGAAGATCTCTACGTATTCATCCTTCCATATCTTCTCCTTCACCTCTGTCTTAAGATGGGAACCCAAGGGACCCTCAAAACAGACGAAAACCTCGCCCCGCGCCCGATCATCCAAATGAAGCCTGTCCTCCTTATTCTTTTCCGTCTGAACCGACACTGACACCGGGGAAGCAATACCCGCCACCGGCGTTTCACTAATGCCCAAGGGAGGTGGATTAATCCAAGCCCCCACTGGCCCTGAGTGTTCCCGTGCCCCCCCAATCCGCTCCAGCAACGTACGCACACAGCCTATAAGCTCTACCACTTCCCCCCTTCCTGACACATATCCTCCACCCCCCGTGGGTATCCCCTGCCTAAACCCTGGGTGACCTACATCCCCCCTTGCGTTCTGTACCTGACAATACTGGGCAGACAAACAAGACATAGAACCATACTCACCGGGCTGCACGAGGGTAGCGGCCCCGTCAGCCGGACTACCAGACTCCTGACGTCCCTCCGGCTGCTCAGTAGACTCCTGGCTCCGCACCTCCGCTTCGCCGCCGTTGGCCCCTGCTGCTGCAGGGCCGGAAGATCCCTCCAGGAGCTGATCCTGTGGCTGATGTCCGCCCCCCCAGCCGGCTGCCACAGGGGGCTGTCTGCGGTCCTCTGGATCCTGCCGACGCAGCTCCCACATGCCACTCCACGGGGCCCCCCCGTCATTCGGGGCCTCTGCTGATGAGGGCCCTGCACGCCAGGCCCGGTGCACTACAGATCCCAGCCGTCGTGATCCGCCCCCTCCGCTAGGGCCCGCCCCCTCATCTGACCTCCACCGCAGACAGGGCTCAGGGCGCTCGGCCGGCACATCACCAGAGCGCCCCGCCGCAGCTCCGACATCCACCGTTGACACAGTGGGAGCAGGCCCCGCCCCCAACTCCAGCAGAGGCCTGCTCTCCACCGCTGGACCCGGCCGCACTCTTGAATTCCTCCCAGACCGGGGCCTGCTGGACTTTTTTGCACATGGCGCCCGGCCTGGAGGGTCCCCGGGGGGGCTTCTAGTGCGTCGCTGGGCCCGGGGAGTCACCTCAGGGGATAACCGCTCCGGCGGTCTGGATCTCCGGAGGCGCCGCTCACGTGGGGGGGGAGCCCCCACCGCCTCCCGACTCCCTCCGATGAGTCCCTGCACAGACGCCTGCAGCCAGCCTGGAGGATGGTCGCCAGCCGCCGCTCTCAGCCGCTCCAGGATGCGTTCCACAGACTCCATTGCCGCAGGTAAGGTGGCTGCGACTCTTCCTTCAGCTAGGGGAGCGGGAAAGTGCCGCTCCTCCCCTTTGCCCATCCAATCCTTTCAAAACGGGCTCGCTCCCCCTCCCCCCACCCATGACACCCTGACCTCCCCACCAATCAGGGGTCATGCAGGCCTCCGCAAATGCCCCGGGGGGGGAGGGGGGGCAATGCTCCGTCCTCTCTTGATGGTGATTGGTACTGCTAGTCAGCACCAATCATAGCACAAGCTGGAGCTGTAAAGGAGAATTTTAAAATATTTTAATGTAGATATTTTTTGTAATACTCCAATTTTCTGGATGGTTATGATACACTCTGAGAGCATTCTCAAGTTTTTGCATTATAATTTGTCATGCTAGGTACGGGAAACTACCAAGCAAAAGGCAAGGGACACTCTGTGTCTAGGAAAGGGGGAGATGGTGACCCCTGACCAAACCTACTGTTGGTGCCTCACCACCCTAGATAGGTTCCACACCTATGCCGCAAGCCGGATACCTGACCCTAGGTATCCCTAGAGCTGGACCCTAAATAGGGAGTGGGTAGAATGAGCTCTTCATCAACCCCACTAAGCAGTAAAGAAGACAGAAGGAGGACACATGGGCGAAAATGCATGAACTACTTATCCACAGATGACTCAGGTAGAAGTTCAGCAAAGTTTCAGCAACAATACCACAGGTGAGTGCAAGCCACCTGTTTGCAACCAGAGCTTGAATGAATTGAATATCACCAGGACAAGTCCAGGGAGAATGAGCGTATTTAAACCCAAGGGGAAATACAGATGATTAGGGAAGAGGAGCTCTGCTGGGTCTTAATGAGAGAAGGATGAAAACCCAGCAGAGATACCTAGTACACGGAGTACTGACAGCAGGAACAATAGAAAGTCAGGGAGCATTTTGCACAGACAAACGCTGTGACCTTCTATTGCCGGACACCACAGGACTATCTGTCACCACTGTCTGACATAATGATAATGCACGGTGTCCACCCCAAGATGACTCTGAGTTTGACCAACTATTGAAAGTAAAGTTAGGATAGTCATTAACCACTTTTGGCAACACATTTGTTGAGGTTTACATTCCCCAAAAGGACATTTGTCTGAGTCCCTGAGCCACTTCAAGGGCATTCCAAAAATACCTGTCCAGAAAGAGGGCAAGATATTGAATCAAAGTGTATAAATAGTGCGAGAGTACATCCTCAGATTTGGGGTTCACGAAGGGAAGGACACCCAGATTCTCCCTCCTGAATGCCCCCCTGACCCGGGAGAGGGTAAATTGTGTGGGAATTGGTGCACCCACTGCTACCTCTGTGGATAACTTTTACATTGGTACCACACTTTTCAAGTACCTGTCTACCAGAGCTATCACAGCATGCGGTACTGTGCGCACAAACCAGCAAGGCCTCCCTAGGTCGCTAATTGGGCAAAAGCTTTAAGGCCCTGTGCGCACTAGAAAAAAGAATTTTCTTAAGAAAATTCCGGAGGCTCAGTAAGATTTCCGGGAAAATACCGCACCAAAATTTGCATCCAAATCCGCATGCGGTTTGTTGCGTTTTGCTGCGGATTTGGATGTGGATTTGGTGCGGAAATGCCGCAGCCAGCGTCGGAATGGCTACTGGAGGAATCTCCAGTAATACCAGGCCTGGCTGCGGTTACCTGCACTGAACTCTGGAGCTCCCACCTGAGCTCTGGAGTGCAGCCCAGACTAAACTGCGAGCGCCGAGTGATTGATTCCCTGGCGATTGTCGTTTAGTTCAGGCCGGGCTGATCTCCGGCGCTCAGGTGACAGCTCCGGAGTGCAGCCCGGCCTCTCTACAGCTGTTACTTGAGCTCCGGAGATCAGCCCAATCTGAACTAAACTGAACTGCAATCGCCGGGGAAACAATCACTCGGCGCTTGCAGTTTAGTCTATGCTGCACTCCGGAGCTCAAGTGACAGCTCCGGAGTTCAGTGCATGTAACCGCGGCCAGGACTGGTATTACTGGAGCCAGTCCCGCAGCTACCTGCAGAAAAGTGACATGCAATTGTTTTTGCTGCGGGAATCCCCCAGCAAAACATGCAGCTGTCAAAATCCGCCTAGTGCGCACAGCATTTTTTTTACCATAGGATTTGCTGGTGAATCACTGCACAGATGTTATGAACATTTTCTGCAGCGAAACATGCAGCAAAACCACGGGAAATCCACAGGAAATTCCGTCTAGT